>NC_052137.2:29250069-29559069 GCF_016086655.4 Lepeophtheirus salmonis | reverse complement strand
GATGTCCTGAACGTTCATTGTCTCCCAAGCTCATAGGGCCTCGTTTAAATTAAGCTGATCAAAATTTCAGTGTGGTAAATGATGAAGCAAAGTCCTCATAAATAGAATTCAACTCCTTCTTGATTTGCTTAGACGTATGGCCTTTCAAAATCAAATATTTAATAACAGCTTGATACTTGATTTTGTCCATTTTCAAAACAACACTCGCATCAACTCACTCAAATGACTGTTAAATAACAACTGCTAGTCTAAAATGGTTAAAATTTTGATGAGTAACTGTCAAGAGATGCTAGACTGGTGTCTCTTCCAAGGCCATGAGCATCATGAACTCCTTCGTGAACGATATTTTTGAGAGAATTGCCGCCGAGTCTTTCGTCTCGCTCACTACAACAAGAGGCCCACCATCACCTCCAGAGGAATCCAAACTGCAGTCTGTCTTCTCTTCCACGGAGAATTGGCCAAGCACGCTGTCTCTGAAGGAACAAAGGCTGTGACCAAATACACTTCCTCCAAGTAATTTAATCGTTTTTGGGGATCCATAACCAAAGTACATTGATATACCAGAGCCTTTTTATGACCACCAATCTTTGAACTTAAGGAGTTATTCTCGAAGCTTTCCTAAATAGTTATTTTTAATCTAATATCTTTATAACATTATGATTAAATGTTGAATCGAAGTCAAGAACCAGTGAATGCATCCAAACTCTTTGCCCCACCCAGCAAATTTAGCTCTAGTATATCGGTTGTGTAAAAATGAATTGTTCTACCTCCACTCTGAAAACCGTTGCAGGAGTCCTGCTAAGTCATCTATTTTTTTGGAGAAGCTCCGTCAATTGTTAATTCATTTTACCCCCTACCGTTGAATACATAAAGACCAATTCTAAGTATACTTCCAAAGCTTGGGCAGAGGACTCACTGATTTCAAAATCTATCTCCCATGCAGCTCCGAAAATGACAAGACAAATTCTTATACAACGAACCCGGATCCTTAAAAATAATCTTTAAGGCATGGATAAAAGAAAGAAAGCAAACATTAATTAATCCTGGCATTGACTTGCTACAACGACAAAAGCGACAACATATGGAACTAAAATATGCAACGAGTATTCCGGATCTTACTTATGATTCATCAAATATCTGAGGTCATTGGAAAATTTGTACCAACTCCTACTCCAAAAATTGTTGTACTAAATATTATTAATTTATATTCAGTTGAAAGTTAACTCATTTATAAGTTTACTTCGCAAATTTCAAACGGGCTCTATGGTCGATACAATCACAATTTCCGAACATCTCTAAAGTCTAAATTATTATGTTGTGTAGATAATAGCCACAAGCCATGATAGTTCATTGTTTAGTATTGTAAATAGTCAACGTCATCAGAGTAAAGTGTAACGTTGCAGTGAGAGGCTATGTGTATTGTTGTTCCTCGGTTACAAGTCCAGAAATTATGTTCAGAAACTTATGAATGCATTAGCAATAGATAATTTTGATCCATTTCATTTATTGTTCCTCTTTTAAATATCTTATATTCTAAATATTTTCACAATTTTTTACTACATACATATTAGTTATACGTATAACTAATAACTACCTACAGCTATAAATTCAATATATATTTATAGTCTCTTGACTCAAATGACTCAATACTTATATAAGCTATAAAATATATTATTAATACAATTGTGTGTCGGAGTTGGGCATTTTATGTACTTCCATAGCAGCTCTGTGCAGATCACAAGACGAAAAGAGTTGTTACTTATGTAAAAATACATCAGAAACCTCGAGTAATTTTTTTATTTTAGTACACATCTCTATTGATGAAAATATTTATTGTTTTTAAAACATTTTTTAAAGAAATAAATGAAATATTATTCATGATTTTCTGTCAAAAGTACTTTTTATAATTGATAAGTACTACTTTTTAATGCATCAAAACATACGTGTTTAAGTATAAGGACTGAATTGTAGGACTTAATGACAATTAAGTATAGTATTATAAATGTACTTGGTACAAGTGTTATTTTGGTTGAATTCATTATAAAAACTGTTTGACGAACAAAAATAATCACTACGACAACCTCCATCCAATCTAAATCTGGAGGGATCTCAAATTTTAAACACTAAGATTCCTATCGAAAAATTCAAATTACTCCGTCATATCATACATATTTTGTTGATGTAAACATGGATTTTTCACATTTCATAATGTTTTGAGTTATAATAATCGTTTAAAATCCTATTGAGTTTTGCCAAGATACTAGCGCCGTACATCTGGAAACAAGTCGTTCCGGACGTTTAACAAAAACTATAGAGGTATGCACATGCTGTCTCAGACCACAGGTGCCGGAATGTATTTGCAAGAGGAGCGGATAAATTGTTTAATGATGACGTCATCAGGATATTTGGTTAGGGGGGGGACTGGGAGTTCCTTTTGGTCTTTTTTATTACATATAAATAGTTATTTGGTGCTGTTAAGTGATTATATGTTTTACAAAATATATAAATAACCTCTTAACTTCTGTAGACTTAGGTTAAAATATCTTAATGTGATTGAAATTCCAAAACTAATTGAGTCAGGAATCCTCCTTTCCTAAACAGCCAAATTGCTTGTCACCATATTGGAATATTACTCTTGCAAAGATCTAGGATCTCAACACAATTTAATAAATTATTAAATGTTGTCTATACTAGATAATTATAAGATGTTTTACTGAAAACAATAGTTAAAATGTAACAAAATAGTAATACGATTGTTTTAGTATTGATTGAAAAAATAATAAAGTGTCAAGGATATTCATCAAAATTTACATTCCCTATTTATGAGTTCTCTGTTATTTTATTTTTTGATCTCATTGATTAATTCAGTTTTATTTTGGACATGCAAATGCTATTTTGTTATTGTGATAGTTGTCAGGCGAGTAGAAATTTCAAAATCCTTACCATTAATAGTTGTAGAACTATTATTGGTCAGTATTACAAACTATTGCAAGCAATATAAAAGTGAGAAATCTTTAGAAAATTTGATTTCCGAGTATTATTCAAATTTTTACCAAAATATATATCTCATTCTGGAGAGAAAAGTAAACACCACAAGGCAACAGAGGCTTATTCAATGCTTCATCTACAGTTCTGTTAGCAAGATAAACTCTATATCCACATAAATAACAAATTTAGATCTAGTTGTAAGTTTATCTTTTTCACATGGGCGTTTGATTTTAAGAAAAAATAATATCGACCTATTTTTGATATATAATTGATTTCTTTGATATAATGATTGTTTTTTAATATAAAACTATACCCCAAATATTAAGATAATGGTGTGTATCCCCTATCCAAAGAAAATTGAAAAATATTCACAAATGGATGTTGTCTACTGCATTATATTAATAAACGTAGATAGATGTTCACCATTTTTTTTAATTTTTCATACTAACAAGGGTATAGTTTAAAAAAAATGTAATTCCCCCTTTATATAGTCCCAGGCCTAATTTGCAAGTATCAAATCTTACATTTTGAGTTAGATTCCCTATAATCTTAGGACAAAATACAAGTACAGGCCAGCGTTTTCCACACATATGTGACGTCATTAATATAGTTTTGTGTTTTCTGTCAAATTATAAAAGTGGTGAGCGACACACCTTTATTATCAACCACCTTGGTTATTACAAACCTTGCTTTAATAATATAAAAGATAACTTGTTACTCTCCGTTTTTTATGAGCACACTCCGACGTAGTTACTCAATACTTAGATGTTCCCACTTAAACAATAGAATAATAATAATAAAAGCTTAATTATTTTTCTTTAATATGACGTGACAAGCCAGGAAGTAATTTAGTTTAGAGATAAAGTACTCACTGGCTGAGCTTTATCCCAGGGGTGTCCTCAGGGTTATATTTATATATATGGTTTCGTTTTGGTAATTAAATTTTTTGGAATTTTTTTTTTCAAAAATCCACAGCTATTCACAGAAAATTAGAAAAATTATTTTTTTTGAAAAAAAAATTCAAGTATTAATGTTTTTATTTCATAGCCATTTTTTGCTGTGCTGCATAATTTGCACAAATGATCTTTTTTTTTTTTTTTTGGGGGGGGGGCTACAGCCCCTGTATCTACACACGTTCGTTGCTAAACTTTTTACTGAGGTAAAGAATAACTTTTGTAGTTATTAATGAATTCGTTCATACTATGCGTATATATTCATTAGGGTTTACCAATGCTTAAATAAAAACAAATCAACTTTTGAAATTAAGGAATAATGAATAAAAAGTTGTATTTTTAAGAGTTTAATTGATAGTTTTCGTCCTCCAAAATTATAAATTGGTTAAATAGGTTGTCTTATTTAGCATAAATGAACAACAAAAGTATATTTGATAATAACATATAAGACATTTTGTATCAAAAAATGAGATTTGAGTAATAAAAATGAAGAGAACAGTCAAAATACATGCGCGTAATACGCGGTACGGAAGATAAAATTTATTTTTTGCCAGCATGTTTGGAACTAAAATTATCATATTTTGAGGCAAGTTAGAGAAGCATTGTTAAAATTTTTTTTCAAAATATATGTTTTATCGATAACACTTAATAAAATAAAAATTCTGTAACTGGATTCAAATCTATAATTTTATTGAAACAACACCAAAATTTCCTTTTTTTCGGTATTTTACAGATTTTCCAATCAAAATGCGTCCATGAAGGACCATTTTTTTTGGACATTTGATGGTTATTTTCTTGTTTAGAGGAATAAAATGCAAAATTAAAAATATCCGGCGATACCAAATTCCCAACTTTTGCCATTTCAGTCAAGTCCAAAATTCATGCAATGGAAGGCCATAGTTTTTCATGAGGGAGAAGGGAGTCTCCTGTTAGTATTTAATTTGATACCTAGATTTAAAACTTTTGATTATGTCAAACTCGCAATTAAAAAGGTTCCTCAAAAAATATTGCTTAAGTTGCGATAAGTTGAGAAAAAGAGCAACTCGTCTTTCAGCTGTTAGCTACTACTTAAATTTTAAAACTCGTGGTTTTTTTATTACATTTAAATTATATTATATCACAAAATATTAACTTACGGTTTGACTCTCATTTTCTTTGCCTATTGAATATCCAGTTATTATATAGGTCGGTGATTGGAACAAATACATTAAAAACAAGGTAATACCTGACTAAGATTACATTTTACAGGTATTTTGTCTGGCAATCATCATTTTAAATAATTTATGATGAATGAAATGTTTTTATTCTCCTAACCATAACAGAGGAGAAATAGTAAAAAGTGGACTTTAACCCATTTGGACCCATTTTAGCGGTTTTTGTATCAAAAATATATCTTTTTTAATAATCAACGATCCTAGGCAACGTTCTCTCAGTCCTATCTTTTTATTTCCTTCGCTACTAGCTAGAATGGAAGAACTAAGAAAAATAATGATTTATAGCTAAAAGATATAATAATATGTTCTAGTCACACACTTTCTACTTTTAACTTCATGTATCTTTTCTTTTTGAAAGGGGTTATGAATTATGATGAAACTTCAACGACTGAAACGACGTAGTTACTAGTAAGTCACTGAGTCCTTTAGTAAGTATAAACTACGTTATTTCAGCTGTTTTAGTTTCCATAAAAGACCGATAAGGACCGGTCCTAGGACTGACAAATTTGATTAGGATCGGACTGCAGTCTTTTAAGTTTTTTAGACCGATCCAACTCAACAACATCTATATAATTTTTTTTTCTTTTTTAATACGACGTGCACGTGATAAACTTTGCTTAATTATTTTTTATTATTCAATATTTTTGTGTTTAAAAAATTTACACCAAAAGTAGGGAGGAATTCATTATTCAAAGATAGAATTTAAGAGTACGACGATCTATAAAGGAATGAACAAAAAAGAACGACGGCATCTACCCTTTTTTTATTTGTAGACTGTCACTTTTTTCTACATTTTGCACATATCTAGAGATGTGTAAGTAATTAATAAGCATCGATTCAGGAGTCTAACAGTAATTAAATTTGTTTATAAAGAGATAAACAAACATGATTTCTCAATAAGTGCTGAGAATTGATATTACGATCCGTGTCAAATATATAGAAATGATAGATAACAAAAGTCAACAAAAATAAATCTTATTAACACCATATCGAATTAGAGTAGTTCTTGACGATTTGATTAAAAATCTGTAACTATTTTTTCGTATCAAATCTGGGTTTCGAGATTTTTGATTGGAATTTTTACCTTTTTTATAGCTTTAAGTCAACTTTTGCGTTAGAAAAGAAACCCTAATCGACAAAAAAGTTAATTTATTATTTGCAAAAAAATTGAAAATATTTTCTATGACATTCGGTCAAAAATGATCAAATTTTAAATATTGTTTGTATTTGGAAATTATCTCATTTGCTAATGTAAAAAGTTTGAAACCCACTGTTGCATTAATTATTTATTATCATATTTTATGTCATTGATAGTGCGTCTTTGATGAATGCTTTGTTAAAGTCATGTTGTTTCCATCTCCAAGTTATAATAGATGTTGTTTTATTCAAATAATTATTTTCCTAAATACGTAGAACAGTCCCATTATGGCTACATATTTTAATAGACTTAAGGGGAAAAGTTTATAAGTGGAAAAAATGGCAAGATTCATTAAAACTAATATAATACCTACCATCAATATACTAAATATTACGATAAAAGAAAAACAAACAAACACGACAGGGGTTCCGATGGAAAAAGTGCTAATCACTTAATTCTCCTTTATTAATTACAATATCATTAGACAATATGGACTATTCATATTGGACAAGACCCTTGGATTGACGGACAAGCATTTGCATCACGCTAGGCAAGAACAGTGATTTCCACTTACATAGTTATCATGCAGGAGGTGTCAGAAGAGGAGGTGCTTGGCAGTGGTGCGACAAACCACTGAGAGGATTCGGGCAGGTACTCAAAGGTACAGTTGGAGCAATCTGAAATTGCAATAGAACGATGGTCTTCGTCTCTTCGTAAACCTTATTTCTTGTCCAAAGAGAACACATTACGTAATTAACTTAAAGGACTTCAATTCTCGAAGTTGTTTATCGAGGACTGTGAATTCATACCTCCAATGTATGAAGCAAATGCAAATGATGTCAATCATTTCCCTTCCCTTATAATAGGAAAAATGAAAGTTACTATGAAATTAATGAAACAGATTATGAGGTATGGATACATTTTAAAAATACATATATAAATTTAATACAAATTATATCTGAAATTATTATTTTCTGTATTGAAAGATTTGTAACTACAAAAGTGTAAGAAGAGTTACAGTGAAGAGAATTGTGTTTCCGATTTCTTCAATATAGTCTATAGATATTGTTCATTAAATTGGAAAATAAATGGTTATAGAACCACTGGGCAGTTAACATAAAGATGTGTAGTTATTGCACTATAAACTAGCATTAAATCCATGCTGCAAACAAATCTAATTATGTTTTATATACTTAATTTGATTTGTCTGTAATCTGGATTTTTCTTTGTAAGGTGTTTTATTGAAGATCTCAGATTATACACATGCCAAGTTATGACAGAGAGTCCACGGAAAAGCAGTAACATTTATATATATTAATATTTAACACTTTTTACTACTAGTTCGAATGTTAATCTATTAAAAAAAATAGATTTGAAGTCAGTAATTAACTTTATTTGATGTAACTTAATTTATTTGTCTGATTTCAGTCAACATTTCCCATACTTATTCGACAGCGACTGAATAATTTGAATTTTTCGAAATTTTCTTCCTAGTATTTACAATTTGAGATTCTATGAAAAATTGTTAATTGGTTAGATAGAGGGCGCTCTATTCTCCATTTTTGTAAACAGTACCTATTTTATTTCTATGGTATTTTCCTGTCTCTCTATGGATAGTCACCTTGCTCTAATCAAATAATTGAATACTAAATAGTATATGCATGTTACTTGGTCTACTCATAGAGATTTAATACATTTTATCTCTATGGCTACATATTTTCATGTTTGTTGAAATTGAGATCAAGATGTTTCCCAACTTTTCTCCTAGTTCTCTATAAATTTATTTCTCCATGGTAGTGAATTTCAAATAAATCACTGTTTTTTTATTTCAACTTACGATTGAAATTCTTTAATAGATTCTATCTTGAGTATTCATACATTTACTGTTTACAAAATGCCTTTTTGGGGCCCAAAAGAAGAAAACTCGAACGCAATTTCTTATAGAAGGCGTTACAGTTATCTAATATATTTTGTGTACATATATATTATTAATTTCGTATATTATATTAATGTAGTGAATACGTACTGGATAGAGCCGGTGAGATTCAAGGCACGCTTCCTTCACATCCAATACATGATAAAGGATTTCTAGCTCTAATCGATATATTAAAATAATATATAGAGCCTTGTGCAGTTGTCTTGTAGATCAATTTTCCTAAGTAATGTTTATATAAACACACAGTTATTATTTGTTTATCAACTGAACTCAACTCTTGCATCGTCTTTTTAGAGTCCAACAGCCATATTTTACGATCATTTATTAGTTAATCCGTGAGTATTAATATTTTGTTAAAATAAGGTAGACGTTTAAATATGTATAATAATTAATATTAATATAATATGGAGGTGGAACAGTAATCTTTGAGTAAAATCTATATGCAGTCCCATATGATAAATGCTCAAATCGTCGTCCCATTTAATGTATTATCACTTATTAGTTATTAATAATAATGCCTGAATACTTGCATTGTTTAAGTCTATTTCATTCACTCAGTCTATTGTTTTATCATTACAACCTCATGAAGTAGCATAATAAATGATGTTCCGGGATAATGCAATGACAGATATAATCGTTGTAATTGATTTTATATGCTATCCTTTCAGATAAATTTGAAACGAGAATGAGTCTGAACATTCCCTCTTGTTTGAATATCCCAGATGATTTCCCAGGCTACGACAAAGACTTATTCCACTATCCAGAGCGCTACAGTGACATTATTCATAAAATCCTCATTCCAAATGGACTTATTAAAGACCGTATCAGCAAAATTGCCTCTAACATAGAGGCTCACTATTTAAAAGCTGGTGTGAAGCAACTCAAGCTCTTATGTGTTCTCAAGGGTGGCTATAAATTCTTTGGAGATCTGAATGAATCCTTGTCGAATCTTAGTTCCTTGAGAAGAGAGGATGAAGAGCATCTCACCTACTCTGTTCAATTTATTCGTGCCAAGAGCTATACTAATGAATCTTCAACGGGGGTTGTGAAGATTACTGGCGAAGAATATTTAGAAAAGGAACTGAGAGACCAGGATGTTCTTGTAGTGGAGGATATTATTGACACGGGCACAACCATGACAAAGCTTCTTGAAACCCTGAGAAAATATAATCCCAAGTCTATTCGAGTCGCCACTCTAGTAAGAAAGAGAACTGTACGGAGTAATTGCTTGATCCCAGATTTTGTATGTTTCGAAATCCCTGATAGTTTTATTATCGGATATGCATTTGACTATAATGATTTGTGTCGTGATATCCCCCATATTTGTACTGTCAATCAGAGTAATGTTGGGCCCTATCAAGAACAAAGTCTGTAGCTTTAAAAAATGTTTTTTTTATAAATCCAAGTATGAAATGGGTCAATAAAATTATATCAATTCTAAGTTATAACTGTATTTTTTTAAAGGGGGTTCGATATTATATCTCAAACCTCCTTTTTTTGACCTTTAACATGAAGTGGTTATGTTCAGATGAAGGTAGAAACATTTATTATTAAAAAAGTTTTGGACAATAGAGCAGGTTAATGTGTCATCGAAGCATTCATTATAAAATCCTGTTCGAAACTTCCATACAAAATCTAAATATGCACAAAATGAAATAGATAATCATGTCATGATAATTTAACTAACCAATGAATTTCATAAAAAGAGTAAAGTGTTTTTAAGCATTTAACACGTTCTCAACTTGATTGTATCACACAACCTTCAATACAAAAAGAAACAGAAAAAAATCCAAAATCAGTTGATAGTTAGCCAATTCTTTCCATCTATGGAGTTGTAATTCAATAATTGTTGAGAAGTCTTCATAGCTTAACTCATTGATGCCGATAATTGTTGTGCGGACTTTTTTTTTTACATTTAATGATTTAATTAAGATGTTTAGGGTTGATACAACACAAAAAAAGCTTGAAATTGAAAATTCATTCGAAAGAACAAAAAATATGGCCTGGTCACTATAGTTACCAATCGGCATTAGTGTAAATAAATATCTTTATTGTCTTCTGAGTTACTGACTATTATTATTTACAATCAAATTATAATCTAAAAATGCATGTATCTAATTATTGTTTTTTGTATGAAATGCCTCCATACACTCTGGGTGAACAGGTAAGTTGCACATTTTTCAAATGTATGATGAACGACGTGCACAATTCCGGCATCTTCCGTTCTTAAAATCCCCCTTCGCTGGCCAATGACATTTGTATTTGAACCTCACTTCATTAATTAGAGATGTGGAAACAACTCCTGTAGGACCAGGATGACTCCGTTTAGTACCGTAGGACGTCAAAATGGAAATGAAAAGGTGCCTTGTGAAGTCAAGTAGATTATTTTTATATATCATCCATGCATTCACAACTTGTGCATTTCGGCTCCATGAAAATAACGACCACTACCATATCTTGGATCGCATTCTTACGCGATATGCACCTACTTGTTGATCAAACAGATTTATACCTCCATGTGCTAATTATAAGTCTTTATAGAGTTAGGAACAGGAATTTGAAAGGACTTGCGGGCTTCCTGTCCCATCGTTTGGCCTTTTGTGTTTGATGAACACGGAGTTTGTTAGAATCAACGTTTAGAACTCTGTTGTCCTTCCACTTCACGATTGAGACTGCTCCATAAAATACTTCATCCATGTGTCCATGTTATCCATAACCTTCTTGTATTCCTAAGTTACTTTTCCAAGACGATCATCTTACAACGTATAGGTGAACGGTATTTGTTTGGCTGCTAATTCTTTCAGAAGGGGAACAGATCCAAAGTAGTTGTCCCAAATCACATGCTGTCTGCCACAAGATTTGTTTTTAGACCATTTCTATTACAATGTTAGGACCATGCCCCTGTAAGGAACTTTAGTATATGAGCCGTAATACGGTTCAACATGGAGCAAAGTCGGATTAGGAGAAAACAAGCAGAAACATAGACAGCTGAGAACAAAATACATAGTGTATTTTTGTGTTAGTGAGGGAATTAATTACATACAGGGCCAACCGTTATTATTTCCCATCAAGTCCAATGCATAATCCTGCGTTAATTAGGAAATAAGTTTAATAAATATTAATTGAAATCCGAAGGACAAGTTTTAGTCAATCTATCCACCTTCAGAATTGATGGTGAGTTCTAGGCGGTGGCGGAAGCTTCTACTACCCTTCTGGATGTAGTCGGCCTTGTTGACGAAGGTCTTCAGGGCGTGGGTGCTGTTTTGGCGTCTCCTGCAGGCCTGGAACTACACGTGCGCCTAGATGTAAAAGTCTAGGGGGTTGATTTCTGGGCTCTGCAGCGGCCAGAAGTCCTTCTCACAGAAGAACGTGTTGGCCTGGAGCCCCTCTTGAGTTTTCTTTGCGGTGTGGGCTAATTCTTTGTTGGAACACCCAGGGATAATTGCCAAATATGAATCCATGGGAGAACTTAAGTGTACATAATTTTTACGTACTCAACACCCTTGAGCCTTAATCCTAAAGAGGAACATACAGGATTAATGACCTTCCCATTGGATGAAACCAAGCCTAACATCCTCACTGAAGCATAGTGTTTGGTGGTGGAGACATATCGGTATTCCTCTGCTAGGTCTCCAAGTGTCGATCATTCTGCCTGTTGAAGACAGGCTCAAGAGTAAAGGTCTTCTCATCAAAAAAGATTACAATGAGCAGGGCCGTACGTCAGTATTGCGCTTTGTCCGCTTCAGCGGACCAAAAAAAACAACCTTACTCAACCGTCCACCAATCATATAGGTATGTAAATATAGATGAATTAGGTCATAATTAATTATTAAAATCTATTATATATATGTAACTTATGACCAACTCATAATAGTACTGAGTCATTATAATAAAATTACATATTTGTAGCACGTCCACCCAAAAGGAAGCTAGATAATTTTTCTCAAAAAACATGGATTACATTTTCCAACAAATTATAGTTCATTTAAATGAAAAAATGATTCTGATTAATCCTTTGGAGGCACCACAAATTGTACTTAAAGTAGCCAAAATTCACCGGCACATTTATAGAATTAATAAATTATATCTCTAAGACAATATTGGGGCCAAATTAAGTCAGATAGATAAAACGGAGGTTTTAAACTACAGTTAACTTTCTCGGGTATCTCAATTCATCGCAGAAATTTGAATTCAAATCCTGTAATTTACCGTAATATCTCTTTCAAATATTGCCTGTCATTTTATAAATATAAATGATTGAACCTTTGAATATAAAACGCGTTTTCCGATTCCCGTAATACATTTCTGATAATTAATAAATTACTGCAATTATTTCAAGAGTACTTTACAGCCAAAAATAAAAAACCAAGACGTACACAACATTTTTCGTATGGATTTAAAGTACTTCACATTGAGTGGATATTTGAGTTAGATATTACGTTTAACGTTACTGGTTGCAAATGTGAAGTACTTTACAGCCAAAAAAAAAAAAAAAAAAAAAAAGACGCACACAACATTTTTCTTATGGAGTACTCCTGAAATATTTAAGAGCGTGAGAATCTGTTTCATTGAATACAAGATAAATTAAATTATTACTGCTTAAAAGGGACATAAATAATAGTTATGTACTTTTTAGAGTGGATTGTTGCAGTAATTTATTAATTATCAGAAATGTATCACGGGAAGCGGAAAACGCATTTTAACAGAGAGTTGGTGATTTGTCCTATCTGTCAGAAGGAAATACAGAAGGACAACTTTAATGATCACAAAGTTAAACTCCATAAGAATGACCCCAGCTGCAAGTATCAAGTGAAAATTGATCATAAGAAGCAGAAAACATTGAACTTTGCTGTTAAGAAAACTTCCTCTGCTACATCCTCATCCTCAGTCACTGCCTCCTCCTGTCCCGATGATCCTGCTCCAGTCGAGGCCTTACTGCCTGAACCAAGATCTGAAAAGTCCGTTTCTGCTGAAGAGAAAGTTACTGCAGACACAGAAAATAATGGCAACTCATCAAATTACCCCAGCGGACGGATTTCTCATGGAATAAGACTTCCTAATCTCGATATCGGACCAATATTCTCTCCCGAGCAGCTCTCTGTAGTCAACAACAACAATATTCCCTCTGCAGAGGACTCTGAGACTAGCGACAATGCCCGGGGAGGTGACAAGAGCAAGACTGAGAAGATGGAGTTTGTGGACGGAGGCCCAGAGTACCCTGTCGTCTTCACGAGCCAGCTGGATGACCCGATATTTACCGGGCGGGAGCCAAAGTGGAAGAACATCCAGACCAGAACCAGAGTGGAGGCTGAGCAGGAAACTGTTCCTAAAGTCGAGAGAGATCATCCTCTACAGCCCAAGTTACAAACATACAGTCCTCAGATAGATGACAAATACTCCAGAGACTTTCAATATGATTGGTCCCGTAAGTTCCCGTGGCTAGAATATGACGAGGTTGAAAAGTCAGCCAAGTGTTTCACCTGTTTCAAATTTTCCATTTCCAACCTTGGGAAATTTGAGTTCAAAACATGGAAAAACAGTTCCTCGTTGAAAGTTCATTCTAACAACAAAAAACACAAACTGTCGATGGAAAAGTGGATCAATTTCCTCACATCAAAGAGAAAGAATACCTCGGGTCTCGGCCATGTTCAGTCTCAACATGCTGAGGAAGTCGTGAAGTGGCGAGCTTATTTGAGGTATCTTTTCCAAACTGTTGGGTTCCTCGCAAAGCAAGGATTGGCATTTAGGGGCGATTCCGAAACAAGAGAAAAGTTGACGGAATCTAATGAAAACAATCAAGGAAACTTCTTGGAGCTTTTGTCCCTGTGTTCACACGACAATCATATTCTCAAAGATAAACTGGAGGCCGAAGTCAAAAAAATTGGTTCAGCTGGGGCAGGTTTTGCCAAATGGACTTCACCTGACATCCAAAATGAGCTGATAGAGATTATAGCATCCAAAGTGACGGAAAATATAATTGAAGATGTCAAGACTTGTGTCGGCGATGATGACTACTGGTTCTCTGTGATTGTTGATGAGACATCAGATATGTCAAACACGGAGCAGTTCAGTCTGTCACTGGGATATCTGACGAGTGAAGGCATCAAGAAAGAGAGCTTCCTCATGTTTGTAAAAGTTACCCAGACTGACGGCAAATATTTGTTTGAGAAGCTTCACGAGGCTGTCAAGGATCTCAGCCTGAACCCCGCCCGCACTGTCTCCCTGGCCACGGACGGTGCCTCCAACATATCCGGCATCAAGAAGGGTCTTGCCACCAGTTGGAAGGAAGTAGCCCCACTGTGTGTTTACATCCACTGCTACGCCCATGTCCTCAATCTTGTAGTCAAGGATCTTCTCTCAGATATAACCCTGTTGAGAAATACAATGGGGACAGTACAAATTTTATACAACTTCATTGAACGGTCACCAAAGAGGTCAGCAATCTACAAGTCGGTGAAGATAACAAGTAAAGATGAGGAGCATGCCAAGGTGATCACCCTGAAGAACCAGTCTGCTACCCGCTGGAGTCTCCGCTACGATGCTGTACACGCTGTATCTCTAGGGATGGTCAGAATCATGAATACCCTCATAATAATGAGAAAAGATAAAGATACATTGTCGAGTTCAACAGCAACTTCTCTGCTCAACAGCATCTTTAGTCACGAATTTGTTTTCGGCATTGAACTGTTGAAGACAATCCTCAGACACACATCTAGCTTGTCAGATGAACTTCAAAACAGAAAGGTTGACCTAACAAAGGCCCGGAAACACGTCAACCTAGTGATTAGGACTCTTGAAGATCTTAAGAATGAGAAAATAATTGAATCAATCTGGAAACTTGCTGAGTTGAAGTCGTCTGAGATGAAATCAGTATTTGACCAGGAGGACTCAATTGATTTGGAATTCAAGGAGGCGAAGATTCCAAGGAGAATAAAGTGGAAAGGAACAACTGAATCCTACTTCCGTGAAACACATTTCGATGTTGCAATCAATAAGATTGTATTAGAGCTTGAGAGCAGATTTGCCACCGACGATACAAACATCACAATGGATCTCATTGCAATCGTCAATGACAGTGAAGTGGAGACCTGTGTCATTGAGCGTGTCGCCAAGCACTAAAGACTTGAACTCGAGCATCTCCAGTCAGACCATGCAATCTTCCAGCAATTCAAGGTTAACATTATAATGTTTCATTTTGCATTATATGTTTAAAATTTATGTTTCTCTAGGCAGATATTGACACAGAAGACATGGTTTCGTCTCAAATTGCTGCGGAGTTAATAAGCTTGGGAGTGTTCCGCCTGATGCCAGAGCTATACAAGGTGATCGTTATCCTGGCCTCAATGCCCATCAGCAGCTGTGAGGCGGAGCGGTCATTCTCCTGTCTCAGAAGGCTCAAGAACCACATGAGGACCACCATGGACCAGGAGAGGCTCTCCTCCCTCATCCTCTTGAACATGGACAAGGTGATGGTGGACAAGGTGATCCATGAAGACATGGAAAGTTTGATTGCCACCTTTGCGTCAAGGAAAGAGAGGAAAAACTTCTTCTTCTAATCATGATAAAGAACACATACATTTTTTTCTTCATTTTTTTCAAACGCATCACCACGTATACATGCGAGTTAAGAACATCAAGACTTGTGAACAAAATTTATTTTCTGTCGATGTAACCGTTTCATGGTATATTATAATCTCGTTCATTATCTTCATCCGTTATTATTTTAAAAATATTTAAGGAGGTTTAAATTGTTTGACTTAATTGTATAGTTCAAAAATTTTCTCTCATTCTTGCATCGTGCATTTTAAACTCCATTATACTCCTTCCTTTATGAATAGGTCGGCATTGACTTTCCGTCTAGAGTTTTTCCTTTTCATTTTATTTTTCCCAATGTTTGCCTGAAGAAAATAATGGTCAGAAAGTCCATTGGACGATATTCTTGCAAGATATAATCTATGCTGAAGCATTTGCCCTGTTTAAATATCCCACGTTCACCACTGAAAATCAACCGTTCACCTTTGTAAAGCGAACCGAAAAATCTTCCTGACATACGGCACTGACAATGAGTCCACAGGTTCCCTTGAGGAGCTTCAGGATCTTTTTTGGCCGCTCCTCACGGACTTTTCTCCGCTGTTCCGTCAAAAGAAGCCACAGAAAACGCAATGGAACCTTTCCTCCGGCTTTTTTATAGTCTTGTACACCGCTAATGGGGATTTCATCATTTTCATGGCCGTATCAGCAAAATAAGAGGTTTTTTTTCTTGAAGACCGACTTCAGGTTGCTGACGGACACGGAGGGTTTCGTGCTTGCCCCTGGAGAGTGTCTTGAGGTAAGCCCCAACTTCAGCCGCCTGGATACATTGTAAATTGTCTTCCTCGAGGCCCCAGTCTACTCCCAGATGGCCTTCTGGGACAATCCCATGCGGAGGAAAGCTAATATCTCAATCCTCTTCTCGTACTTTGTGCTCATGGTGGCGACTAGGAAAATGTTTTTTTTTAACAATTGACAGCAATGTGTTTTACAACATTTATCATCGGAACCTTGCAAAAAATGACTGTTAACCTTTCAAAATTCAAAATTTGCATAATAGAGATGAGTATACATAGATAAATTATATTAGGAGAAAAGAAGCGAAAACTCCGACAGCTGACAAGAAATACTAGTTATATTTTTGTATTTGCAAGGTAACACGGTGCATAATGCAATGCATCTCACTGTCACGACTAGCTTTTTTAGCCATTCTCAACCTCGACTGACGAAAGGCAAAGACACAATTTGAAAAAACAAAACAAAAACATACAGTAGCTGGATTTCTGTATTTTCCTTGTTGCCAAATGTTAATTATTATTTTACGAATATTTATTAACTATTATACACATTGAATTGAAAATTTATTGTAATTAACATACATATTATAAAAGATGTAAAAGCCATGTGTCTAAAGTAATAATATAAGTTTGACTTGATCAAGATCAATAACATGTAACATGCTCAATGTCTACAACCTTTATTTAGCAATATAGGCATAGAAATGACATTTTATTCGTTTCAATTGCCGTCAACGGCCACCACGCGCTCGATCTTGTTGTTAAAGCTGGTACTAGCGTCCTGGCGGGAGCAATATCCAGCTTCCTGAACATTCAAGGCCTTCACTAAGGTGTGAGACTTGCCCTCTAAATCAACTTAGACATAGAAGTACAGCGAATTCATGTCGGGGGAACTGGAAGAACAGGTCTCAACGTCCAGGAAAGCTGAGACATTGCCCTTGAGCCAATCTTGGTCAATTTTGGCGCCGGCACTGAGTCCTGTACGAACGAATATGGCCACCCAGTCGCAATTTTGTTCATCTACAGGTGAACGGCTGTTCTTGCTGAGGTCGAGGTCAACCAGTTTAATCTTGGACTTTGAACTCAGCCTTTGGAGAGTACACAGATTTTACAGGTCTTTGACTAGTCCTCCTTACTGAACCTTTACTTTGGCCGGAAAAAGAAGGTCAGCATGAAGTTGCATATACTAGAGACCACACCCAGGACCCTGATGGACTTGGCTTGCCTCCTTTTCTGCTTAGAGAAGACCTCGGCCTTGCTCTCGGTGGTTCAGCAATCTTTCTTCCTGTTGCTGTCGGATTTAGCGGCGGCCGAGAAGAGGTGAGCTTTGCCCTGGTAATAAGAGCTGAAGCCCCAGTCCTTGACTGCTCTATTTTCAGCCATTTCGACATGGGATTCGTTGGATTCACGTCATTGACCTCTTCGTCAGACTAGGAATGTCAGAGTCCTTTTCTTATCGCTACAGATCTTTTGAGGCCTCCTAGTGACATCACCCTACTTGTTTAGGAGCATTAAATAATGGTAAACAGTCGTCCTGTGGTACGCGGTGGAGTTCATTATAACCCTGAGGTCGTTTTGAGCTAATACAGGAATAGTCTCTCTTTGAGACGCTTCCATATTTGCTTATCATTTCATGAGATTATCGTGGTGTGTCCTTCAGGTCTTTCTCTCACTGACGCCCTAAAAATAATAATCAGTGGATTCAAATCCTATGATGATGGCGGTAATTTCCCTTATATTAGAATCTTCCAAAGATATCCTAAACCAATTTTTAGGATTTTTTGATGTTATGACATGGAGCATCTTGGCATCTTGCTCCCAAATATAGTTCCATTGGGGTAATATTCATCTATCTATGGCTATTCTTATGCTCTGTTTCCAAATTGACAAGAATGCAATTTCTTGTTGATTCCTTATCATATATATTGACCATTTTATTATTTCTATGAAGAAAATTTGGCTATAATACACAAATACTAATGTATAGCTACACTATTAATAAAATATTACTAAGCCAAATTATAATACAGTATAGAATAAAATACTATGTAGAATTTTAATATTACACTTTTTTCAGCATTGATGCCAATTATAAGCGTAAAACGATCTTGGGACCTTTCTGGACCCTTATTAGGTCTAACCAGTCATGAAAACCAAGCATTCGGCTACAGTTATGGTCCACTTTGAACATTAGAAGCACAACGATATTCCAATGTTCAAATATATATGTCTACTATATATATTCTATACAAATTATAGGTACGGAACATGGCTGCCGACTGTTATACAAGGCTTACGGTAAGGATAATATTATCGTTCTTCTCCTTGCCCTTTTAATCTAAATTCATTCATGCATGTTGTCTGTTAATGCCTATAATCGGAATCCTTATTTTATTTCAATCACTCTTACAATCTCAACATTCAGCGTCTACACTTACTTTCATCTTGCTCCGCGACCTTATCCTTCTCATTGACAGAAAATGTTATACTATAAAGTAGTTGCATCAGAACCAACAATAAACTAGAATCATTTTATTACAACAATCTTTGCTACTATTTATTTTTAGTAAATACAATTATAATATACACATGATATTTAAATCCTTTGAATCATTGATTCTGAAAAATAATCTGTTTCGAAAGAGTCTTTCGTATAAATTCTTTTTTTAAATGCTCAGATAAGAAGTTGGCTTCATGATGAAGCCTAATTTTAGAATATGTCAAGGTAGCACGTTTTTTTAATTTAAGGATGTGGTCATTTAATGATGAGCTGTCAAGAATATGAGATTAAAGTTTCTTAAATATCTAGAATTTATATTTGCATATTTGTAGGACATGTCGGATCATAATGTTTTGTATTACAGTAATTTTGAGCTTCAGAAGTCCTTGAATTTTTTAGTCTAAAGATACATTTTTCAGGTTCTATACAGATTTCCAATATACTTTTTGATGGATAAAGGAGACTTCCATAAGATTTTCTCGTAATTAAAGAATTGCAGTGGTTACATGGATTATTATGACAGTAAAGAGCTTCTAAGCGCTCATGGCATACTAAGTACTTGGAAACTGATCTTACTAAATATCTACTGATGTAAGTAACAATGCATTCTTTGAATGGTGTAATGCTTTGCACAAAAGGAGGAGCATCGCAATATTTGTAGTCTTGGAGAAGTAAATTTTTTCTTCCAGCCCATATTTCTTAATCAGGGATAAATCTTCATCTTCCAAGTATGATATAAATTATGTCCTCTTGTTCTTCGATCTATTGAAGAGTGCAACAGTATCACCGAGTCTTATACAATTGCCTCCACCGTTGCAAACATGATGTCTGATTAATAGCCGCTTATAAATGGAGGAAAACATTGGACAAGTTGGGTTATTATTATTCACTAAATGCGATCGTATGGCACAGATAAATAATTCAAATGTCCAAGATAATACTATCAGACGAGGGTTTATCCATTCTTGATTCAATATCTGACATCTGTAATAACCTTTTAAAAAGGATGCAAATTGTAAATTGTAAAGGGAAGTTCCAGTAGCTATTCACCTGAGCCTCGAACATTTGCTTTTGACATCGTCATTCTACTCAACAAAAGCATATATGTAGTTATGTAAGAAAGACCTTTTACTTATGTCTACATAGTCTCAGTACCATTCGAAACTGGTATTCTAATGTGGATATTGATCAGGGTTTTACTCAATCTTCCTTTAATATTCTTAATTCGAAGGCCAATAAAACTCTCGAATCTGAAGAATTAATTATCGTTAATTTGACATTAGACGAAATGTCAGTTTTCAGAATTTTTTTTTCCATGTAATGGGAAAAGATTTGATGGATATGTCAACATTGGTCTTGATGAAGAAGAACTTAGTGAGACAATACCGGCAACACAGGCCCTTGTCTTTATGGTTGTGTCTATTAAATCAGAATTTGAAAGTTCGAGTCGCTCATTTTTTCATCCATAGTTTGACTGGTTCCGAAAAAGCAAATCTTGTCAATGAATGTCTGATAAGGCTCTGTTCAATCAATACAAAAGTAACTTCATTAACTTGAAATGGACCTAGTAGCCATCAAACTATATTTAAAAAAAATTGAGAGCTAATTTGGAACCATGCAAGGAGTTTCGCATATACTTTTCACCCCAGTGATCGCCACCAAAAGTATTTGTTTTATTGGACACATGCAATTTTATAAAATTAGTTAGAAATACGTTTGCATCTATCAAAGTTATGGTGGATAAATATAGTAATAGGGACGAATGGAGAAACTTCAATAATCCGAAGGACTACAGATTGGAAATAAACTTAGGAAAAGACACATTAACTTCCACAATATGAAAATGAAGGTATGGAAACAGGATATATTTAAAAATAAAGATAACCATGTATGTATTTTTTAACTTTTTATTCGGTAAACTTGGCTACTCAACTTCTCAGGTTGTTTGTAGCAGATGCAATAGAATTTTGCGATAAAGACCTTGAATGGACCGAATTCAAAAATTCTGAAGGAACTGTCAACTTCATTCGAAGATTTGATCGACTATTTGATTTCACCAACAGTCGAAATCCTTTAGCCAAAGGATTCAAATCTCCTCTTAGTATTGGGAATGAAGTCTATTGGGAACCATTTATTGAAGAAATGCTGTCGTATATTTACAAATTGAAGCATGACTCTAGAAATCCTTTGGTCAAAATGAAGAAAAGAACAGCTTTTGTTGGATTCATGGCGTCCATAACTTCAAATAGTGGCCCTTGTATATCCAAAATGATGAAGTATCGTTTAACATACAAACTATCCCAGGTAGCTGTCTATGAGGAGCCGATCAGGTCCCCTGTTTGGTTCGGCACTGTTTTATGGGTTGGGTTCGTTCTGGTATTTAAATTAAGTACATTTTCGTTTTCATAATATCAGCTATGTTCGGTTCATGCTACCTATGCATAGTAATTTCACTTTAAACCCTATTTATTCCTAATTATTTTTCAGGAGGATTGTGCATCCAGTTATTATATAGGTCTGTGATCATACGACGTCGATAATTTTATTTTATCACGCAACTTTTCATCTCAAAAGAATAAGGCAAAAATCAGTTGTTATCAATGTTCAGAACAATTATTAAAAAGAAATTAAGCATAAAAATCGACAGCTGTCTACAATATACACCTTAAATTTTTGTATTCGCGAGGTAACGCCGGTATAAAATAGTCAGCTTATGGATATCATTGAAAACAGCTGGAAGAATAATACACTAAATTGTTGTTTATTTAAAAAAAAAAAAAAAATGCAGTCCTAGGACCGATCTAACACTAATTAGAACATATGATATAAGTCTAAATACCTATTTTTTGAAAAAGAGTAAAGATACTTTACAGTATAATAGATAAATGAAACAAGTTTATGTTGAACCATGCATTATAAGATTGCATTAATTAATGGTTGATATATTACCCAGTGGTGAGATAAGTAAGCTTTTTTTATCAGTTAAGTTTTAGAATATATATAATCAAGAGTTATCATTGGATTCAAATCTTTAGGACTAAAATACTCATAAAGGGAGGGACGTTTGTGCAATGTTTTGAAAATATTGTTAAAATACATCAGGGACGTCTGCAGGGTTATATATATATATTTTTCATTGGCTTGGTTTTAGGATTTTTTTAAATTTTTTTGAAAAAAATTTTAAATCCAAAGGTATTCCCAAAAAATTGAATTTAGTGGGGGAAAAAAATCAAAAATCCACAGCTTGTAACAAAAAATTAGTTTTTTTTGAAATTTTTTTTTCTAAAATACATTTAAAATATAAAAAATTTTCGAGAAAAATTTCAAAAATACTAATTTATTCACAGAAAAATTCCTACAGCTCCTCTATCCCACCCCTTGCGGTCACCCTTATATGTATTACTTTTGTAAAATTTGTGAGGCATTATAAATGTGTAGTAAATATTGGGGTTTAGAAATAATCTGAAGAGAACATCCTGAAAAGTTCCAGCTTTCGCACATAGATGGCGCTATTTTTTAAAATTATTATTTACTTAATTTTCAGTTAATACCAACCACCAAAAGATAGCTATAAAAATTTAATAACTATCTGATTTTTAGTTTATGTATTATTGTACTAAGTGTGACGTTACTTTTGCTATATCCAAAACAATGGATCAAAAACAATTTCGTGTTTTTATTTTACACTCTTTTTGATGGGGGAAAAAATACCGTTCATACTAAGCAATGGCTTGAAAAGTATTATGGGTACTCTGCTCTGTAAAGGGAATAAAAAAAATGATTAAAATAAAATTTTGAACGAAAAAAAGCGTGTATTCTATGTTAAGCCTTGGACTTTTCAGGGCATGTGTTATATGTTGTGATTAAAATATGTTGTTCTGAGTTCGAATGATTCAGTTTAATTCCTTTTAAAACTGAGTTTTATAACTTATTTTTATTTTAAATTAAGATAGGTATAGAACACCTCACACGTTCAATGTCATGGTTTTGAAAGAAATTGATTGTATATGTTTTAATTACTGGATTTAATTTGATCCACTGGAAGGCTAATAAAATTTTAAAATTTAGTCAAAATCTTATATGCAATGCCCCAACTGGGACATCTCAAAAAGGAAACCATTCTCAGTTTTTCAGGATTTAATATTATCATAACAGTAGTATTAAGTATGACTTAAAACGCATGCGAGACTTTGTAGTTGCAACTGGAGTATTATTTTTTATTTTCTACAGCTGTAATCATCAATACTTTTACTCATAGTTATTCAAAATATTATTTTTTTGGGAAAAAAATTCAAGTATTATATTTTTGGAAAAAAAATTACTCACTAAATTTTTTTTCATCATCACAAAAAAAAAAAGTAATAAAAAGGCAAAAGTTCCTCGTTTTTTTGAGGGTATAGCCCACCCACTGCGCCCACTCCCAATCCTATATTTCCTTGCTTTATAAAGAATAGGGTTTGTGTTCATTTTCTTCCTTTCACAGCTGCATGCAGCTGATCTTATAAAAAGTTTAAAAATAACTAAGCTGCTCACCTCCTAAAAATTTGTTCAAATTGTTAGGTTAGATTATCTTTTATTTTAAGACAACGACAGGTCATATTTTATACAACTTTAATTTCATACAGCTGCTAAAAAAAAATACAACCTCTATAGAAATAAACACATACGAATGATGATATGAAGAAGAAATTGAGGCCGTCGTACTTGATCAAAACATTCTTATCTAGTGGTATATATATATATATAAATTTTTTTTCAATTTTTCAAGATTAAAATTTTAAAAGAAAGATTTTTTGAGGAGATTTATTTAACTAATACATTTTAAAATAGTACTGGGCACAACTTTTTAATCAATATATGAGCCCTCAACTCTAATAATTACCTCAATAAGAGGCCTAAATCCCTTGTAGACCTTGACTATGTAGTCAAACTCGAGCTTGGTATACTTTCTATTAACCTTGGGTACAATTCTTCTTGATGGAAGCTCTAGAGACTGGACACTCCTGAGAGGATTAGCACACACCCTCTCCTCCAGACGCACCGAGATAGAGTAGTACAAGGGACGGGTCATTTTGAGGTACCAAAAGGTCGGAAAGTATTCTCTCGGGAAGACCTGGGGTTTAGCAGTGCGATGACACAAAGCTCCGTCTTGTGTGAAAACAAAGGGACGTAACTTTTCTCTGGCGCAAGGTAGCAGTTTCTTTCATTGAGGTGTTGTTTCCTCTCCGCAGGGGCTGGGCACAAGGGTTGTAGCCCCTCCCCCCCCCCAATATTAAGATTTTTATTAGATTTGATTTTCGTCATTAGGCAAATTGACGCAGACCAAAAAATTTAATATTTGAACTTTTTTTCCAAAAAGTTTAAACTTTGAAATTAAAAATTTTTTTAAACAAAGTAATTTTTTGCCATGGATTTTTTAACTTTTTTTTCAAAAAAAAATTAATTTTCTGTGAATAGCTCTCAATTTTTGATTTGTTTCCACCAAAAATTTAATATTTTTCAAAAAAAATTAATTTTTCAAATTTTTTTTTCAAAAATTTTAATTGTAGGATTTTATTTTCAAAAAAATAAAAAAAGGCCCCTCCTGTTCCAAAAAAAAAATATATATTTAGCTATGGATTTCGAATTTTTTTTCAAAAGTTTTTATTTTAGGATTTTTTTTTTTGAAAATTCAAATCCTCTCTCCCCCCCAAAAATATATATATATACATACATTTATTTATTTAATCCTGCAGAGGCCCCTAATATTATCCTCTGCCTTTAATTTTTGCACCACAATGAACTTTAAATTTAAGAAAAATGTTGGAAAGCACTTTCAAAAGAAAATATCAAATTTAACATCTCGAAGTCCTCTGATAATCAATTTTTTAAGTACTTTAATCCTGGAAATTGTAAATTTACTCAAAGTTACCCGTACAACTATTTGCAATGTTTGGAAATCCTGTAATAACAAGGTATAAGCAAATTAAAAAATATATATGTATATGATCCGCAAGGTGGTGTGATGTCTGTAGTTTGTTGTTTAAAAAAATGGCACATGCTCAGAATAATTTTGGCAACGTCCTCTATGTGAGTAACATAGACCTATATTTTATACCGTCATTCAGAGAGTTGTAATATTTTGCCGCAAGGCAGCACCACTCTATGGTGCTTTGTTTACAAACTAATATAAGCAAACAACGCTCAAACCCCATTGGTATTGTTGGATCCGTCAAATGACTAAATGTCGGTGTTATTTTTTTCACCCTTCCAGTCTTTATATATTGTATAAATATATATCGGTAATATCTTTTTTAGCATTCAAGGGTCATAAGGACTTATGCCTCGGTCCTTCAATCCTAGCTATCTTTATAGCTATTCTTCAGTCATAGCTATGATTTGATAGCTAGAACGTATAAAAATAAATTCTAACCACACGCCTACTACTTTAAACAACTTCAGTTATATTTTCTTTTGAAAAAGGTTATGTTGAACAGCTCAAAGTACATAGTTAGTAACTATGTACTTTCAGCTCATAAAGTCCCTATTAAAAAATTAGACAGTCGTGCATAGAGATGTGAAAATTGTCTAAATCCTCCTTAGTATGAATCAAAAAGAAAAGTATAAGTTGGTTAGTTTGACCAGGGAATACTAAACTAAGGTATTTATACTGTAGTTTAGTATTATTCCCTGGTTTGATAGACGATATAATCACTGCTCTGGTATAATAGTCCTCCTTCCTCACTAATATGTTAGAATTTTCAAAATTTGTAGAAATATTAACTCATACGAGCAGATTTATCTAATACCTAATACCTTTTTTAAATTTATGCTCACTAGGATTTCGACCATTTTCATATCCCGAATCATAAATTTTAATTTTTCATTCATTTCATTTTCATCTAAAATATTTTTATTTAATTTTAGTAAATGAAAAACAACATATTATAGATTCATCTCCAAATTAAAAAAAACAGTCATATGTATTGATTTTTTAACGATTTACGAGCAAACATGGTAATACTCAAGGTTAAAAGAAATACAAGGTTAGACCATCATGTAATCGGGCTTGCTAGAATGTTCAATCTGGTATATTGTACCGACTGCTAGACAAGGCACGCATATTTTGACAAAAACACGCAAATCCTCATAGTCTATGACGTCATTATTGCTAGAATTTTCAATTGAAGGTATTGTGCCGACTACTGGACAAGAAAAACAGATTTTGGCAAAACACACAACCACTCATCTACTATGACGTCAATATTATAAGTGTAGTGGAAGTCAAACATCAGTCGTACACAAATTATGGTATAACCTTGTATTTCCATTAACCTTGGTAATATTCAAGTGTTTTATGAGAAACTTCACTCAAAAATTGTAGGTAGTTACACTTCATTAGTTAAAAGCAATATTAATTAGCAATACTTATTATTCAGTTGCATCAATATTCAAGCACTACCAATTTTTCAAATCAAACAACATTATTTAATATTTTTATTTATAAAAAATTTGTTAAATAATAAGTTGTGAATTTTTGTACGATATAGAATATTCAAAATTGAATCAACATATCACTAGTAATTACATAATACATAATAAACTAGAATGTGCACTCCGCCGTAAATCATTTTCCGTAAAGAATATCATTCATATATGCTTTATATTATCAAGGGGATCTGCAAAATTATATATATATAAATTTAGGAAGGGGGCTTGGCTTTTGGAATTTCTTTGTATCAAAAATCTATAGCTATTCACAAAAAAAAAAAAAAATAATAATTTTTCTGGAAAAATTTCAAATATTAAATTTTTTGGAAACCAATTTCAAAAATCTATAGCTATTCATAAAGAATTAATTTTTTTTTGGAAAAAATTCAAAGCTAATCACAGAAAGTTAATTTTTTGGAAAAAAAATTTAAAAATGCATTTCAAATATTAAGTTTTTGGAAACAAAATTTAAAAATGCATTTCAAATATAAAGTTTTTTTTGGAAAAAAATTTCAATAATCCACAGTTATTCATAATAAATAAAAAATTTTAAAAAAAAAATTTAAAGATTCAAAGCTACTTGCAAAAAAAAAAAAAAAAAAAATAATAATAATAGTTAATTTTAAATTTTTGCTTTGCTTCATAATTTGCACAAATGACGAAAGAAGTCCTAGTAAAAAGCAAAAATGTATTCATTTTGGGGGGATAGAGCCCCTCCAGCCTATTAGCTGCTGACGGCCCTGATTATTAATAAAAAGTTTTGCAATGTTGAACATTTTTTGACATTTTATATTACCTTGATCTTGTTTTTATTAAAAAATATAATAAATGCCTTTGTTATACCTATGAAATAATATACTAATTTAAATTATGGATCTCAATTTGTTCCAAAGTAATGGAAAATTATGCGTTTTCAACTCTGACCTTTAGTTTTCATAATTTAATTACCTCTTACTGTTGACAAATATAATCTCCTACAAAATCAAATAAAAAAACACCCTGTAACTTTTTTTGTAATCCTGCTTACAAACAAACCGATGCGACAATATAACGGAGGTAAATATTCAACTTTCAGCAAATAAAAAAGGTAAGTGACTTCTTTCAATTATAATAGATGTAACGGGATTTACATTTTATATTTAGCTAGCTACTACGCACATAGCCATTGTTGGGATTATTATTTTTTTTATTTTTGGGGAGAGGGAGATACACTTTTATAATTTGTGAGGACCTATTTGATAAAGAAGACGTACAGAGTGTTCCCTTAAAATCTGAATACTTTGAATTTTAAACTTCAAAGAGATATAATTTATTAATTAACAATAGAATTTTAACAAAATTAATACTATAAATAGATGTGTGCCTGAGCTCTCTTAATCATTCATGTAGCTGCCCTTAGTTGCAATGATGGCTTCCAGGTGGTGGAAGGCCTGGTACTCACTGCATATGTATATTTCTGTCAGTGATGGCTGATAATAGCTTTGAAGGCCTCAGTGTTTAGATGAAGGGCACTGCAGGCCTTCCCCTTGACATGCACCGAAAAGGTGGGGTCGAGGGTTTTGGCATCCGGGCTTTAGGAGGGCCAAAAGTATAAAATAGGAGTTTAAAAGAGTCTTGCAACGAAGAAGAGTGGTTTATTTCATTGCTGGTGTCAAATGTGGCCTTTCCACCCTACCAAGACTCTTTCCACATCTCTTGCTTGGGCCCTCATGAACTTGAAGGAATTAGCCTGGCCTGTTTTCTTTAACTCCTCTGGGTCCAGTTTGCCCTATTTGACAGAGAGATTCTTCCTTTCCAACGTTTCAGACTTGCTGACGGTGTAAACGGGGGTAATGGAGACGCCAAACTTCTTGGAGTACGCGAATAGAAATTCGTGGATCACGTCCAAGTGTCATTTTCTCGACTTGTAGTAAGCTAAGGAGCTCAGGTTTTTTGTTTTTGTTTTGAGTAATTGTTTATGCTTTAATTTATCGAAATATAATTTAATTTCAATCCCTCAATCTTCTTTAATTATTGAATTAGTAAGTGATAAAAATTCAATCGATCACCTAGTATCTTTGATTAACTCTTTCTTCAAGTAGAAAGTTCACTTGCATCCTATTTTACTATACCCCTGGTAACAAATGGGCACTGAACTAATATTTATGACACAAAGGGCGGCAATCTAAAAAATGGGTGATTCCATAGGTTTATTCTCGGTTTAATTATGACCCAGCAACTCAGAGGTCATCCTCTACGCTAAGAAGCGATCTGTATTTATTTGTGATGTAAGATAATTTGTAAAATATCTACTTACATTTAAATAAATTGATTCAAATGGAATAAGTAAATCTAAAGCTGCATTATCCAGAAGAGAGTACTCATTAATCATAGAAATGCAGATTTTGTCAAGCACATTAGAATTACAATTTATTTCTAGTGTTGATCACATGAAAGTTTGATAAGTGCATCTTCCATGTTAGATGGCCTATGATTAGCTATTGAGGTAAAATGAGCAAATCCACTTATGCTTTTTGTGGAACACTATCTTCTGTGAAATACTTTTTAAAATAATCCAGAAGAGTCTTATAAAAAATATCTGCATTCATTATTATTTAAGTTTGATTATGTCAATTTAAATTATATTATTGTTTTTTTGGAAAAAATCTTGAGACCACTCTATTGTGTCCCACGACCTTTGGGTTGGGAACCACAGATCTACATGAAAATAAATAATTTAGAATACGGAATAATTAATAATAACATTATTGGCAAAATTTGTGAAAATATTTGATTTATCGAGAGAAAAAAAAAGTGTTATAAATTTTTTCTGTAAACTTTATTTATTTAATGAAAGTGAAAATCTGCTTCAAATATTATTCTATGTTTTATAGCTACACATGTGGCTAATGCCTTTCAACAACGAAAACACTGCTGAAATATCAAATAAAACCTAACCTGTATGTATAAGGGATTCCCTTTTTACCATGAAGGAAAAAAATGTTAACTATATGAAAACGCGTGCATGCTTTTCATGGCTTGGGACAAACCATTTCTGTTTTTTTTTGTTTTAATGCATGGATGATATAAAAGGAAAATGAATCTCAGACTCAAGCATCAATCATATTTGAAAACACTCATAGTCAGACGAACTCATTTCATACTCTAAACATGATTTCCAAGATTTTAATTGTCTCCATTTTTGTGGCCTTTGGATCTGCTCAAGACATTACACTCAAAGCACCTTCCCTCGCAGTTAATTGTGGATGCCAATGCTCCAATTATATATTCAGAGATGGTAATGGAATAACACAAGGAAACTGCAACTCGTAAGTCGATCTTCTTTGATTTAGTTAAAAAGATGATTTTTATCTAAGAATACCCTTTTTTAATATTCAGAGCGGATAGAACCGGAGCAAAATTTTGCTATGTTGAGCCAGGCCACACTTGCCAAGATACAAGACAATCCGGTCGTAGAGACAATTTTGGAAGATTCCGTCAAATTTCTAATGAAGCTTGCGCTACTCCAAGATGTGGAGGAGGTTTCTTAGGAGGATTCGGAAATAATAACAACGGATTTGGAAACAATAATGGATTTGGAAACAACAACGGATTTGGAAACAATAACGGATTCGGAAATAACAACAATGGATTTGGCAATAATGGATTCAGAAGACCCAATGGAGGTGGTGTCAGTATTTCTAACATCTTGAAACCAAGAAGTAATCAAAACTCCGATATTGTTCTTTAAACTTTTCTTCTCTCTACTCATTATTAATTTTGATTGAGCTTAATTAAAAATATATATATATATACATACATATAGGTATGTCCGTTAAAAATGAAATAAAAACTGCCAAAAAATATATCTATTTTTTAACTCTGAATATACCATTGTTAATGTTATATTATTTTAATTAGGTAGAACTTAAAAGTCCTTTCCATTCAGTCCCGTTAATATGATCGATTGAATATTATATATTATATGTAACATAAATTATAACTAGGTTCTAAGTAGTAGAGTAACCGTAATGATACAATCTCAGTACCAGAATCCCTTGTTGCAAACAATATTAAATTGAATACAATGTTCGTATTTATCATTTATCCTTTTTTTTCAGAGTTTGAAAGAAACAGTTAGGTATTTACTGAGAAGAGATATATGTCAGAGATACATTGATTGAGTGAATGCTTGAGTCAGTCAACTCTTAATAATTAATTAACAATGATTACATGTCATAATAGTAATTTTTTAGCATAGGTTCTAGGACAATTGGCCGTAAACATTTTTGCCGAAGGATAATTTGCCCAACGGACATTTCGCCAAAGGACAATTTGACAAATGTATAATTGTCCAAAAGGACGTATTGGCCGAAAAGGATATCAAATTTATTGATATATACGATTGCATATTTTAATTCCATTTAATTGAAGTATGATGTAATGGCGATATATTATAAATGTTATATATGTAAGTAAATCAATGTGTGTTCTTTTGCAAGAAAATATTTTATAAAATATAGGATTATGAAGAAGAAATTTAGGCCGTCGTAGTTGATCAAAATATTCAAATTGTAGTAGTAATAAGTAGGAGCGTTAACAACACAGAGGGCGCTTCGACCCTCACTGTATATTATATTTAGTTATAATACTTTGTAGTCAGACTCGAGCTTGGTCCACTCCTTCTTGATGGAAGCCTCTAGAGACTGGACACTCCTACGAGGAATAGCACGCACCCTCTCCTCAAGACGCGCCTAGATAGAAAAGTCCAAGGGGTTTCCCTCATCTTGAGGTACCAAAAGTCTGGAAAGTTGTATCTCAGAAAGGCCTGAGTCTTAGCAGGGGAATGACACGATGCTCCGTCGTGAGTGAAAACTAAGTTGACTCCGAACTTTTCTCTGGCCCAAAGATAGAATTTTCTTCCATTGAGCCGTTGTTTCCTCTCCACAAAAATGGGAGGGTAGACTTTGCCTGTGCTGGCCATTGGATTTTTTGTCCTGAAGACATGTTTCACTGAAGCTGAGACGTTGTCTGAATGTTTGGTTGTGATGTAGCGGCTGTTCTGCTTCTTCACAGTGGCATCAACAGTGAAAAAAATCTTGAGAAAAGAGCAAAACTTTGGCCGAATTTTTGTTGGACTTGAGAAAATTTAGAATCTTCTTTGTCCTTTCCAAACGTCTCAGTTCATAGATAATATGTCTTGATGTCCTCCACCGTGATTTTGCACTAATTTAATTCCGGATTGAAAAAAAAAAAAACTTATATGTGTACAACCATATAAGATCAGCCCTCTAGTAGTAATATATCCTCACTGTATTTTATAATTTATTCATACTTTTCTTTATGATACTCTTGAGTTTTTAATAGAAGTATAGGATGACTCCATATAAGAAATAGAGTGATTGATGTGGTATATAAAACTATATTTTCCATACAACTAATTTTCGGTTTCAAAGACATTCTCTTGTTTTTGCCCAGTTTAAGCTCTCTATATGTATATTCTGTCTCAATGGTCCCCTCCCACTTAAAAAACCAGTGTGCAAAGAGTGTTTATTAATAGTATTATTTATTTAATGGCCGAGTCTTGTCTAAATATTACATTATTTTGTATCCAACAAAAAGCTACCTCACTGACAAAAAAAAACCAAAACTTTATTTTCCACTTATTTTTTTTAACAGTGTTCTGAATGTTAGTTGGTTGAATTTGAATTAGCTCTTTAATAATCTTGTAGTTATACCCAGGATAGGACAGGGCTCCAGCACATACGGCAAAAATTGAGTAGGATGAGATGGCCAAAACAATGAACTTCTAGACAAAAGACTTCTGGCCACTGTAGAGCCCGACCTGAATCCCTTTGATTATAGCATCTAGTGGCGAATTGAAAGCAAGACCTGTATGCAACGTCACAGAAGTAATTAGTCCCTAAAGCAATCGGTCGAAAAAGAGGGGTGATCAATGTGTTGTAGAAGGATTGGGCTTGAACATTTTTGCCTTATACGTATTCACCTTGTAACACTTTTGCCTTGGGACGGTTTCACTTCGTGAAACTTTCGCCTTGCACTGTTTTGGCCTTGATACTTTTTCGCCTTGTATAATAATAGAGGGAGTTTTTCTTCTAAGTTATATAGGTTTGTTTGTTGAATTTATTACTGTTGTATTCACAATGGTGGGCCATATTTAGGTGTGCCCCTCACTTCTTTAAAAATTATATAGTAACGACAATCTTTCAAAGAGAGTTGAAAATATATAAACTGAAAACATTAAGAAATTCTGAATCATGCCCCAAATTATAATTTTTATTAAATTGTTAATATAGATAGATTTACTCATAATGATTCAATACGGTTTCTTTAATTAGAGAAGTAAAGGTTAAATATGACACAATATATTGTATTATACAATGGAAAGGGGTTTCTGACTGTTGTTCTATATATTTTACACTTTTTCACATACTCATTTTATCCAATTTGGAGGGCAGTACAGTGCTTGTGATCGTTTTACCATCCGTCATAGTTCACTGAGCAACAATTTGTAGTTCTTCAAAATGAAAATTGATTATTTTATTCTTCTGTACCTCTGAGGAAATACATTTTGATGAGAGATAATATTGTCCGACACAAATTTATAAATTCTAGGACATAAGACATAGAAACAAAGAGAGAGACAAAAGATGACTTGTTGCATACTCATAGTGACTGTGTGATTCCAAAAGACGGAAATTCAAAGGAATTCTCGGAGCAGATACTACTGGTCAGGGACAGTACAGCAGGGATTCATTCCAGCACATGCACTATTCTCCATTGATTAACACCGATACCGACACTCTCAGGATGGACTGCATTTCATATTTTTAAATTTCTCCACCTACTTTTTTTATCTGTCTTTGTTTCTCTCTCTTTTCTTCTTCTCCCTCTTTGTTTCTATCTCTTCTAGCTGTGGCATACCCATATATATGGACTTTTATCATCAGAATAGTTTTATCCTTGAAATGTTGTTGTGGCCATATCTCAAATTATCAACAAGATAAAGCGTTTTTTTCGGGGAGGCTCTTTGTTTATAAATTAAAGTTCATACTTTCAGATATCCAATGAGATACTTTAAAACTTTTTGAATCTATTTGGCTTGAAGCTATGAGCCTCTGGATAAAAAGCACCTATTTTCCACTTTAAACAAATATCACTCGAGTTATAAGTATGATGTAGATATATTAGCAATGGTTTTAGAATTTTTTAACATTCGGCTTTAAAGTATATTGATATAATTTATCCCTATCTTCAACACCGAGGGCTTAAAACAGCTTTGAACCTTAAAAATAATAAATAATTTTTTTTAAGGCCACGAGGCTCTGAGGAAAAAAATCAGACCATATTAAGCATATGTTGTTCCTGTGCATTAAAAAAGAGTGATTTTGTTGGATTGTGTAATTAACAAACATGAGCGAGGAGATAAATATGTAAATTAATAAATAAATTGTTACACGTAAAAAAGTGTCAAAATAATATATATGAAAAATGCATAGACGATATATGTATCAAATTTAAAATGAGTAATTGACTATGGTGACAGCGTATTCCATAAATTGTTGATAACTAAATCATGGAAAAGTCCAATATTAATTTATCTAAGGCAATGTTTACTTCAACATCCATATCGGCTCCATTTTGTAAATCATGGAATATGATATTTATTTGACCTTCCAATATGGATTTAATCTTAGCTTTTACTGCAAGCACCATATACTGAAGTACAAAGTTGATGAATTAGAGAGCCTCTGACTCGGAGATAGTCCACGGGGTCCCCTGCTGGTATTATAATACGGGAAAGAGGGAATAATCGTTAATCAGACATAGGAGGAGTCCATGGAATTGACAGCATGTCGCAACGCCGGTTAGATACTATTCCTATTCTGCATTTTGACGAAAAATGATTGATAATTAACCATGAATCAGCATTTTGGCCCACAGGCTGCAACCCACTTTTATTACTGTTATTTACACCGTAGAAAACAAGAATGACCATTAAGACTTTCAAGGGATGAATGTTTGGCTTTTAAAGCTTTTTTTTTTAAATACAGTTTTTAGGGTATAACTAAGATTTAGTGCCATATTTCGACATGAAAAAACCATATATATGAAAATCAAAGTATATAATAAATTGATGAAAACATTTCAGCATTAAAAAAATGAATTATTTATTAGGTTATCTTGATTACATTTAATAAAAAGTCTATATAACCACCAAAAAATCGAGTAAAATGAAGGACCTTACTTAGATGCTAATATCTTTTTAATTTTTTCTTCAAATGCTTTATATCAAAGCTGAACTTAAAGAATGGACCTTATATTTCAATTTTTTAAAATTACCTTTGATTTCCATATAAATCATTTTTTCACGTCGAAATATGAGACTAAATCTTAGTTATACCCTACAAAATTGATTTTAAAAAAGGTTTTAAAAGCACAACCTTCATTGATTGAAGCTTTTAATGTTCATATTCGTGTTTTACGGTTTAAATAACGATAATAAATCTGGGTTTCAGCCTGCAGGCGTTCCAAGACCTTCATTTTGTTGCATAGTGTAATTCGTTTGCTCGACGTGGAATATGCGCCTATTGAGTTGGCGAATATTCGACATTGCCAATCTATTGGAATTTATAGAATATGAAAGTAGTATTTAAGTTCTGCATTATTCATACTATGAATTCATGTTGATTCGAATCCAAACTTTGAGCTGAAGAGGGAGATATTCATTCTGCTAGAATATTTTCAAGAAAACCCTCTCAAACATAATGTTCAATCCAATTTTCCAAGGGACAACTTCATTGTCAAATCAATTCTACTCCAGCCAATTGAGAAAGAGATGACAATTAATAATTAATTGAGTCACTGATTAAAGTATTTTCACCTATGCAGCCCACATATGAAGCCCACCATAACTGCGAAACCCAAAAGATTATTTTCTCCGATGCCGTAATTGAACCCTATCATCACAGATTGTTATTAATCAGATCCCTCATTTCAATTTAATGAACATGATACGAATTTTCAAAAAGAAAAAAAAAACCTCTTTAAAATGAACGCGATATCTCTCTCACTACTTATTAAATTAGATGATAGGTTGGGAAAAATTTTCCATAAGGAAAAACTAGAACTAACCTACGAAATATGTTCATAGCAAGGTTAATAAAAATACAAGGTTATACCATGACGCATGTACGACTGATGTTTAACTTCCACCACGCTTTTTAATATTGACGTCATATACTATGAGTGGTTGCGTGTTTTGTCAAAATCTGTTTTTATTACCCAGCAGTCGGTACGATACATCAAATTGAAAATTCTAACAATAATTACGTCATAGAATATGAGTGGTTGCGTGTTTGTCAAAATATGCCTATCTTGCCTAATAGTCGATACGATACATCATCTTGAAAATTCTACCAAGCCCGATTACATGATGGTATAACCTTGTATTTCTATTAACCTTGGTTCATAGTAGATTTTTTTAGAGGCAACTGCCTATAAATGAATCAGCCTTAATTGTTTATGCTTTAATATATCGGAATATGAATTAATTTTAATCACTCAGACTTAATTAATTATTGAATGAGTATGTGTTCAGATTTCAATGGACCACTCGGTATCTTTGATTAACCCTTTTTTTAAGAAAAAATACACTGGTATCCTTTTTGTACCAACAGATATATCTATATCCCGTAGCGACGGCTTTGCCTTAACATCCATTCTTTCTAATCTTTTTAGGATTAAGCATTGGTACAGTTAGGGGATATGGGGTTGGACTAACGTGACCAGGTTTCTGAAATGAAAATGTTGTGTACGTCAATCAATACCTGGATAAATAGATCATAAATATCGTATACTTGTTGGCGAATAGGTGAGGGGGTCAGGGCACGGGACGCAATGTGAGGAACTTAAGAGAGGAAGGCACAATAAGAAGGGGTCGGAATGAAAGAAAGTAAGACTATGATAAAGGGTTAAAACAGAACTGTATTCTAATAATAACATATTGTACATTAAAAAGAGACTTCTTAAGATGATATGAGATCAACATATGCTTTACTACGATATGCAACAGAAAAGGGTTGACATTTTCAATACAGTACTCAAAAATCATTAAATATTATAGTTATGAAATAAAAACAGGAACAATCACTTTTTCAAGTATTTTAACCAACGTCTATTACAGAAATGTTACACTTCATCAAATGGATGACATCACCAACCATCCGTCCACTGTCGAAGACAAAAATATAAGTTATAATGGATTTATTTGTCAGAAGTTTTATGCTCCCAATCGAGTACTGGAAAATTGTGATAAATTTTTACGATATTCCCGAGAACTTATCCATTTTCTTCGAAAGTGAAATTTTTTTCAAATATTTTTCTTTGTTTTAAAGCTAAACATGTGGTTAATGCCCTTGACAAAGGTAAACACTGCTTAGATATTAACTAATAACCAACCTGTATGTATATCAGGGATTCCCTTTTTAACATGAAGAAAAAAAATGCAAACTATATGAAAACGCGTGCATGTTTTTCATGGCTTGGGACAAACCATTTTTTTTTTTTGTTTTAATGCACGGATGATATAAAAGGAAAATGAATCTCAGACTCAAGCATCAATCATATTTGAAAACACTCATAGTCAGACGAACTCACTTCATACTCTAAACATGATTTCCAAGATTTTAATTGTCTCCATTTTTGTGGCCTTTGGATCTGCTCAAGACATTACACTCAAAGCACCTTCCCTCGCAGTTAATTGTGGATGCCAATGCTCCAATTATATATTCAGAGATGGTAATGGAATAACACAAGGAAACTGCAACTCGTAAGTTGATCTTCTTTGATTAAGTTAGAAAGATGATTTTTATCTAAGAATACCCTTTTTTAATATTCAGAGCGGATAGAACCGGAGCAAAATTTTGCTATGTTGAGCCCGGCAATACTTGTCAAGATACAAGACGATCCGGTCGTAGAGACAACTTTGGAAGATTCCGTCAAATTTCTAATGAAGCTTGCGCTACTCCAAGATGTGGAGGAGGCTTTTTAGGAGGATTCGGAAATAATAACAACGGATTTGGAAACAATAATGGATTTGGAAACAATAACGGATTCGGAAATAACAACAATGGATTTGGCAATAATGGATTCAGAAGACCCAATGGAGGTGGTGTCAGTATTTCTAACATCTTGAAACCAAGAAGTAATCAAAACTCCGATATTGTTCTTTAAACTTTTCTTCTCTCTACTCATTATTAATTTTGATTGAGCTTAATTAAAATATATATATATATATACATACATATAGGTATGTCCGTTAAAAATGAAATAAAAACTGCCAAAAAAATATATCTATATTTTAACTCTGAATATACCAGTGTTAATGTTATATTATTTTAATTATGTAGAACTTGAAAGTCCTTTCCATTCAGTCCCGTAAGTATGCTCGATTGAATATTATATTTTATATGTAACATAAATTATAACTAGGTTCTAAGTAGTAAAGTAACCATAATGAGACAATCTCAGTACCAGAATCCCTTGTTGCAAACAATATTAAATTGAATACAATGTTCGTATTTCTAATTTTTTTTCAGAGTTTGAAAGAAACAGTTAGGTATTTACTGAGAAGAGATATATGTCAGAGATACATTGATTGAGTGAATGCTTGAGTCAGTCAACTCTTAATAACTAATTAACAATGATTACATGTCATAATAGTCATTTTTTAGCATAGGTTCTAGGACAATTGGATGTAAACCTTTTTGCCGAAGGATAATTTGCCCAACGGACGTATTGGCCGTAAAGGATATCAAATTTATTGATATATACGATTGCATATTTTAATTCCTTTTAATTGAAGTATGATGTCTTGGCGATATATTATACATGTTGTATATGTAAGTAAATCAATGTGTGTTCTTTTGCAAGAAAATATTTTATATTTATTAATGATCATTTTATAAACACAACACAATAGTATATATGTTTCGAATGTAGTTAAAATCTACTCCTTACGTGTTTTAAGCATCAAGGACCCTTTCTAATATGGTATAATACATCCTGGTCCACGCGTTGTGTACACGAGTTGTTGTGCCCAGAGGCAGGAAAATCCTACGGCTGCCGCTTCCCTGAGCATCAAAGAACCCTTCTAATATCCAAAATACATCAGGTTGCTCAGGCAAGTGATGGGCCAAAAGGACCTTGAAACTCTACCGCCGCCACGTTTCTATGCACCAATGACTTCTAATATTCTATGATGCACCCACTCTCACGAAGCATATAAAATCCATCCCTTGAAATCGGATATGTGTAATACTTTATTTGCAAAATAAATATTCCATATATATTGGATATTAGAAGGGTTTTTGAATGCTCAGGGAAGCAACGGATGAAGAATGTAACTTACCTTGGGCTGATTTGCATAACTTGTGCCTCGGAGCGTGTTATAACATATTATAAAATGGTCATAAATGCTTAGAAACACGGCAGCGGTGGGGTTTAACTGCTTTCGGGCCCCGCGCTTCACCTATGCAACCTATGTGCTGGGGATATTAAATGGGGTATTTCATGGCAAATTTATTAATCATCCAGTAATTTTATCGTTCGAATATAATATAAATTGCAACGAAATTGCACACGATAATAATGTCCTGCAATGAAATTACTCAAAGAACACTAAATAATTTACTTATATCACATATTATTATTATAAATTGAATTAAAATATGCAATATTATATAAGTTTTCGGCCAAATATCCCAAATGGTCGTTCAGCAAAAGGTCCGCTCACGGAATTAATACATGGACTGTAAAAAGTAAAATTTGAGGAAATTCATAACACAATTTTTGGGCATTTGAAGAGACGCTCATATCCAAGTAATCTTCTGTAAACATGTCTCACATCATAGTCTGAATGAAGGATAGGGGTTTCTGGTAAAAATCGTCGTTTACTTTTTCATTGGAAGACAAAATTGTTGTAGGTAATATCATAGTGAAGCAATATGATTGGAAACATTTCATTGCAACTATATAATTATAATATTCGGACAATAAAACTATCGTGAAGTATGATATTATCCACAGCACGGGCGTCCGCAGAGGCTGTAGACCCCCCTTAATGAACTTTTGCTTTTTAATAGAACTTTTCCTTTGGTGAGGATGAAATTTTTTAACGAAAAATAGGAGTGAAAATAAGCAGCAGAGCGAAAAAAAAATTATTTTTATTTTCTGTGAATAGCTCTGTGGATTTTTGAAAAAAAAATTAATATTTGATTTTTTGTTTAAAGTTAATTTTGTGTGTTCAGCTGTAAGTTTTTGAATTTTTTTTGTGAAAATAAATACACGGACGCCCTTGTACAACATTTTTGTCTATCAATGATATGTACACAATGATTTTACCACAAGATCGTTAGGGTAATACCAGTGGCGTGTCCTTCCTTATTTAGGAGTGAAAACTACAGTCCCATTCAGTTCAATCCTGCATATCAGTCCTAAAACTTATAAAGTTCTGTCCTTATTGACGTCACTCAATTTTCTTTCTTTCTTTTTTTAAATCAGTTCTAGTACTGACGACAGTCCATAGGACCAGTCCTAAGACTGAACCTAATAAATAAGGATGGACAAAACACTAGATAATACCCAACAATTTTGTCCAAAATCATTTAAACGTGAACCTAAGGATATAATCAAAGTATAAAAACAGCTAAAAAACCCTCTTAATTGATCAAATTATATTCACCGTCTTTCTACTAAATATAACACAAATATCATAAGTTTTAACAAAAAAATAAATGGGTATACACTTTTACTAATTAGATGAGAGAATGAAGAGAAAATCGTACGAGGTGGAGAACAAATAAGGGAAAAGAGCTTATAAAATGTCAAAAAGTATACATTTTCATTAATAATATTTATCATTATTTTAAAACCCTGCGATCTATTCTAAAAAAGTAGATGAGTATCTGTAAGTTTCAGTCAGAATTGGAGCGAGTATTCTAATGATTATTGAGTTTTGTTTTTTCACGAATGAATGCCATGCAACAACACTTGCTGTACGTGTTTGTATCGTTGAACATATAAAAAGGAAGCTGCTGTAGTAGTAAGTAGTAATTGCAGCAAATAGGAAATGAAGACAAAATACATGGAATTATATGTCATACGATTTTTTTTATTAATAGTATACCTTGGCGATAAAGACTTTAAGAAGCGATTATTAACACAGTACATTTCCTTTCCTTATTGGAGTCTAAATAATTTATATAAAATAACTTGCTCTTTTTTAAGTTGTGTTGATCTTAGTTCTCTTTTTCGCTATAGCATTTTCAACAGCTTTGAGTTGTTTGAGTAATTCCTCTCTGCGATCAGCTGCTGTCTTTTTTTCCTTCTTTTTATCCGACTTGGAGGATGATGACAACTTGCGTATTTTTTCTTTCCCAATGCCATCAATAGTAATAAGTTTGCGTTTCTTAATCACTGGCTGTGCATCTTCTTCCGACAAAACAGGTACTTGATCCTTTTTGGGAGCGAATGAATCATCATCGTCATGATCCATGCCAAGTTTCTCAAGTACTGTTTTATTGACAGGTTTGGTAGAGTTAGAGGTTTTTAGGGTCATTTTTATCTGTTGTTTAGGAGGAGGAGGGGGTTGGGGCTGCGCTGGTGGGGGAGGTAGTTTCGGTTGAGGCTGAACAGGAGCTGAAACTATCAAAGGTTTTTCCTTTATTGGTGTAGGAATGGATGGCTTGGGAGGTGGCGACTTGCGGATATCTGATTCACTTGAAGAAGATGAAGAGGACCGAGCACGGACACGAGGTCGATCATCAGGTTCTTTTTTAACTCGCCTTTTCGGAGAGGTTACAGAACCACTCATAGTGCCTAGACGCTTATATAAGGGAGCAGAAGGTTTAGCTCGATTTGTGGTCGATGTCACCGAAATATTCGCTTTGGTGTTATTATGATGTCTCCGTGAGGGAGGTGGTGGACTGCGCGGTCCTTTACGCCTAGGTATATCCAGAGGTGATGAAGATCGAGAAGAATCAGAGGAAGAAGCTCTTCTTCTTCTTCGTCGTCTCCTTCTTGGACTCGAGTCATCTGAAGAACTCGAAGAGGATGATCCGGAGGAGTAACTTCTTCTTCTGGAGCCGGTTGCGCGTGAATCCTTGTGATCTGAGCTTCGCATCCATGGGTCAGCCCATTCATCACTACGAAATGATCTTCGCCTAGAAGGGGATCTTCTTTTTGATCGCCGTGAGGGAGGTGGAGGTGTTGTTGGAGCCTGAGATCGATGTTTGGAAGAAGGAAGATACTCCCTCCTGGGATAGAACTCTTCATCCATGGGCGGGGCATCTTCTTCATCCGGATGATGATATACTAGGGGAGAAGCGGGTCTAGCATAATAATCGTTTTCTTTGTCTAACTCTGCCTGTGTCAGACTCATGTTGGAACGTTTCTCCTCGTATTCAGCATCTGTCTCTTTACGAACTCGGGATTTCTCCCTCATTTCCCTCGCTTGTCGGAGTCCTCTCTCCCATGCTGTTTCGGGACGCCGAACAGGGGGAGTGGCAGCCTCCTTCTCACCCACTTCCTTGCTGCTTGAAGGAGTCTTGGCCTTTTCGCTCTCCATCTCGTCCGGGAGAATAGGTTTGGGGGGCGCAAACATGGAGTAGTTGCCTTTGTCCAGCACTCCGGGATGAGAAAATCGACAACTCGACCCCCAAGTGCATTGACCTTTGGAGTAAAACCGGCACACGGGCTGCAAAGAAATCAAATTTCAGTCTTGCTTCAATCAAATCAATCAAATCCTACCTGAGGTTTCAGACGCTCCTTGCGAGACTCTTCGTCCTCGTCAGAGAGTTCCCCTTCCTCTAGTTCCTCCTCCTCCTCCTCCTCTTCTTCTTCTTCCTCCTCCTCCTCCTCTCCCTCACTAGCAACGACCTTTGCATCCTCCTCCTCCTCTTCTTCAGAGATCTCCTGCGCATCTTCTACCCGGAATACATCCTTGAGCACAACCTCCGCTTCCTCCTTCTTCTCCTCCTCATCCTCCAGGGATTCTACCTCTGGGACGGGAGGAGTGGAAACCACTGATGCGTCCTCTTCCGGTGCTGCTCCTACGACTGACACGGACTCTCCTTCCTCCTCCTCCTCTTCCTCTTCCGCCTCATAGTCTAATTCACCATCTTTCAAAAGGGATTCTTCCGACATTTTGAAAAAAGAGCTGCTCCAGGAATTCCCTTCTAATGCAAAGATACGAGAACAATTTAATTTATATATATAAAAATACAACAAGGTGAAGCTGCAGGCTGTGTACAAACTAGAGAAAACAAGCACCACGTGATCCATATTTGTACAAGGTACGGGTCCTATTCATACTTTTTTTATCCGCTAGACCCTGAATCTTCAATAATGAGCTCTAATAGTAGTACCATCACAAGCCTTAATCACATAACCTGGAGGCCTGAATACAAAAGCTAATACACCTACAATATTTGTCATAGTTGTAGTTTTATTTCAACGTCTAGATTGTGGTATTGCAATCAACTCTTCCATTTTAGAGTAGTATTTGAAATTCCTAAAATATGTTCTTGAGTAAGATATGGAGGAAAGGAAGATTCTATTCAACAAATAAGACAAATATTATAGTTGTATATATGCACAAAGACCATAATCTTGACCAGTAGGAATTTATCATAAAAAATAATGTCCATAGACCATAACTAAGTACGCATCCTCTATGAATTTACCCTTTTAACCTTATGTACAAGGTAAACTATGATAAGAAAAGTAAAACTAACATGCAGTATAAGAAAAAAATCATAGAATTTATATGTTGTATACAAGTTGCAAATTGTACAATTCGCAACAAAAAATGAGATGATTAATTTTGAATGAAAGATTTAGAATACTTGGGATGAGAATAATCAAGTCATTGTATATTCCGTGAAAGATCAATATATTAATGGTGGAATCATAAAGTATTTATTGAAATGTGTAATTTTAGGCTAAGGAATATAATGATTCTGTGATATATTATAATATTCAAATGCCATCAATTATATTACTCATAATTATATAAGAACACCGTAATTTGAATCGATTTAAATGAAATGATTATATAATATTCTTTGGGGACAAAGATACAAATCTGTGTTGGTATCAAAAAGCGACATCTGCCATGATAAAAATATAACTCTACGACTATGATCTCCTCAAGTTTACAGGCGCGTTTCACTTCTTAGACAACAAGGTAATGAAGTGATAAGAAACCAAAAGAAAGAGAGAAAAATATAAAGTGACACAAATGGAGGTGTATAAAGAAAAAGACAGAGAGAGAGAGTGCTATTGAGATCATTCACGCTGATAGCTTCAACTAGAAAAAATGTAAACAAATATAACAACACACGCACACCATAAAAATATAGGGAAGACCAAAACAGGTTACATTTAGTATTTCATTTATTGAACAACTCCTCTCAAGTCTCAATACAAATTACTATGTCGTGGTTGAGCAAAAAAATGTGAACCTTCATATCAAATAGGAGCAACCTTTTCTTTCATATGCCCCGATTATTATTCCTACTAAATACTTGGAGTGTAGTAAAATATTCTATTAGTATTATATATATATATATATGTATGAAGGTTCGCGTAGTCTTAAGTTCAAGGATCCCAAAACAATCTCAGATAATTTTCTTTTACCAAAAATTAATTGATTTTCATTAATTAATCCCCGAAAATCTGAGAAAATATTTTTCTTCCTCTAGTTTCTCAACTTCTCATGTGACAACCTACTCTTGTCTTCCCTACAGCAGTTTCATTCTTTTTCTTCTTTTCTTTACCCTATATGAGGAAAAACTGCAAATCAATTTAAGAGGTTTTCCTTTCTTTCATTGGTGAAAAATGAATTTGATTGAGCTAACGCTGTTGACAATTCATTTTGTTTTTCTATCTTGAATCCTCTTTCTGGGAAAGAATAAAAAGTGATAGCTAAATATATTTTTTTTTTGCTGGATAGAAATAAATATAAAAAAAAAGAAAATATATCAGCTGCTCTATGTAGTAAATATATTATTTATTTGTAGAAAAGGCTTGAAAAATCATCAAATACTGTTTTGATACTTCAGTTATTGACTAACGAAAAAATATATTTGAATTATCAAATGTGTTTAAAAATCCTACTTGAATAGAAAATTCCAAATCTATTTGTGTTTCTACTCTATATTAAAAACCGTTGAAACAAAACAAAATTGAATATTTTCTCGTAAATGGCTGTCATTAAGGGTACCCATTATTATAGAATTTGCTATAGATCATTCAAGAATTTCCATTTTTATATAAAATTAATTATATGTATTACTACAAAACAAAAATGCTGACTAAAAGCCTCAGATTCTGCCAGTTAAATACTGAAATTAAACTAACACATGGGATTGACTTTATAATAAGTGATATATTTTAAAAGGGTATCGTCTTAGTTTGATAGTTTCTTCCCTGGTTATTGCATGATTATTACTTAATGTGCACTTTTTGTCTTGTTAAATATATATTTAAATAAGTATATTATTACTTTTATCAGATAAACATAAATTATAATACTAACAGAGGATATTGATATCTATCGTTGTATTCAATAAAAGTATTGGAAATATTAATTAATTACTCCACTTTTAATGCTGCAAGTTTACTTCATACTGACATAGTATTAATAAAGTAAAATTCTTCTATCCAGTTGGGGGAAATACGTGCGCGCGCACGTATTTTGACTATACATAATAAATAATAAATCCCAGTTTCTTTGCTCTGAGTAGTTTGGAATTGTGGGTTGCGTTAGTGATTAGTTACAGCTACTACTACTACTGGGTCTGGAGAATAATATTTATATCCTATTTATGTAAATAATAAATATATATATGTATATGTCAGGAAGAGTGCTTGGATCCGGGCTCTGACTTTCCTAAGTCTTTTGCTGTGAGAAGAATTGTGAAGGAACGGATGAGGAGTCTGGAGCGGATGCGTGCCTTGGTCTAGAGTCATTGGTCCTTATTTCCGTGGATGAATCCGTGTGATATATTTGTAGAAAGGAAGATGATTGGAAGTGGAGCTACAGAATGTTGTTAGAGGTTCCGTTTCCGAAGCAGGAGGGTGTTTACATGGAAGAGGGGATTGTGACGGAAGGATGTCGCCTTCCGGTGAAAATGCGGAATACAGAGGAATGGCCAAAGGCAGAGATAATCGCCATTCGGCAACTGGACGAAGAGCTTCGAGTATTTCCTTGCTCCTTTGATGATTTTCCTCTCTTTCTCAGCCTTGATGTTGTTCTTTTGCTTGCAGGAGTTCTATGTCCATTACTTGGACTACAACAAGCGCTTGGATGAGTGGGTCTCTGAGGATAGACTTGATCTGAAAAACATAGAGGTCCCTGATAAAGGAGGACCTGTTCCAACTCCCAGCAATAGGAATGTGGCCAATTTAGGTGGAGTTCCTTATTCTTCCTCCTCCTCCTCTTTTTACTGGGGTGTTACGAATCAAACAACTACTACTCTTATCTTCTTTTCCAGGTCGAACGACTCGCCCTTCTTCTCCGCTAAGTATTCAAGAGGATAATCTAGAGGCCACTGTCCTCTCAGCTGCCTTAAAGAAAAAAGATCGGAAAAGAAAAGCTCCTTCAGATGTAAATATTCCACCTCCCTCTGTTCCTAGTACGCCTACTTCTTCTCAGCCCTTAAATGAGGAGGACTCCGTACCTGGAACCCCATCCACACCAGGGACGGGGGACCTCGCCAAACTGGAAGTTTGGCAGTTCCAGGTCAGCATGATGATGTGGTCACAAGGATGAAGAACATTGAGTTAATTGAACTGGGGCGTCATCGCATTCGCCCTTGGTACTTTTCCCCTTACCCCCAGGTAATGGATCTTCTATGTTTTTCATAGAGAGTCTATTAAAAAAAGTTAAAAATGAGTACAAAATAGTAGTCATTAATGCCACGTTTCTAGGATCTGGTTTCCCTACCCTGTATTTATATCTGCGAATTCTGCCTCAAGTTCACCAAGTCTCGTTCTTGCATCCGAAGACATTTAACCAAATGTACCCTCAAACACCCTCCCGGCAACGAAATTTATAGGAAATCCAACATATCTTTTTTTGAGATTGATGGCCGAAAGAATAAAGTGTATGCTCAAAACTTGTGCTTACTTGCAAAGTTATTTCTGGATCATAAAACGCTTTTCTATGACACGGATCCTTTTTTATTTTACGTCATGTGCCAAAGTGATGAAATGGGTCATCATATCGTCGGATATTTCTCCAAAGAGAAAGAGTCATCAGAAGACTACAACGTTGCTTGTATCCTTACTCTGCCACCCTATCAGCGCAAGGGCATATCCAAACTTCTGATTGAATTTAGCTACGTACTCTCCAAGTATGAAGGGAAAACAGGTAGTCCTGAAAAACCCTTGAGTGATCTTGGACTCCTTAGTTATAGAAGTTATTGGACGCATGCTATACTCAAGACTATTTTAGATGCACGTAAAACTACGAATGGCTCGTCATCGTCGAGTTCCTCTGGCAATTCTCTTGGTGGAGATGAGGGGGGTTCGTCGATGACGACGTCGCCAGCTTCAATTACGATCACTGAGATTTGTGAGCAAACTTCAATAAAGAAAGAAGACTGTATCTCCACTCTTCAACAGTTGAATTTAATCAATTATTACAAAGGACAATACATCATCACTCTTCGACAGGAACTTATCCATAAACACATTAAAGAAATGGAGAGGCGGAAAGTTAAAATTGACGAAAAGTGTCTTCATTGGACTGCTAAAGATTGGTCTAAAAGGGCCAAATGGTAAAAAAGTGAGGCTCAACACCGAAAATTTCATTAGTATTTATTTTAATATCTTAAAATATGCTTTTATGTCAATTGTTCATATTGAAAATTCGTCTTGGAAGTAATAAAAATGTGACCAGTTTCAGTGTCTTCTCTCCAAATCTATATCATGATGATGTTGATTTAGGTCTTTTTTTGATGATGTTTATTTTTTCTTTTCTTTTTTACGTGTCCGTAAACTACATAACATAACCTTTCTCAAACCCTGTCATCGAAATTCCCGGTTAGTTATATTTTGATGTAGTCTTTTCTTAGAAAATCGTTTCTCAAATACGGTCCTTTTTTTTCTACAATCATCATGTAACGCTGTAACTACTTTTTCTTCCTCTGGTTAAACAAAGGCTTTCTATTTCCATAAAACATGGAACAAAAATGTTCTCCTTGCGTCGTTGACCCTTTGAAGAATAAGAAAACAATGTATATGATTGGCTGGATTGCCCCGGGAAGATTTTTTCCCCCTTTGGTACATTCATCACCAACCAAGGGGACTTTCTCTCAACATATGTACGTTTCTCTCTCTCTCTCTCTCCTGGCTTTCTTTTAAATAATAATGAAAAAGAAGAAGAGTCTGGCACGTGCCGACCATCGTCTTTTATTTAAGAAGAAATCAGTTTTCTTAGAAAGTCGTTACTGGTTATTCGTTGTTACCATCTTATTATTTTATATCCGTCTATTTTTGTAAGGAAATAATTTTAAAAAAAAGTTTGTTTCTGTTTTAACGTTGATTTTTGTGAATTTCCCAAAATATACTTTACTTAGAAAAGTGATATTTTGGACATGTTATTGTTTTAAATTCAATCTTTGTGATACGAAAGTTATTCTCAAACCAACCTACCATTACTGCACACTAAAGATAATCATTCGAAAAGTGAACTATTTCATAGTTCACACCATCCAATCACATATCACATCATCATTCCTATTTGTTGATCCATTTTATTAATTGACGTTCATTGGAATATTTAAGGGAAGGATCCGAGAGCAATGGATATGAGGACCCTAAAGAAGTAAGATCTCATCTTTTCTTTCACTAAACAATTTGCAATTTTATTTTATAAAATAAAATAATGTGTAGTCACTTTTCAAATATTACTTTTTATGTTGAAGAGGTTTAAACAACCGCCGTCAACATCTTACGTAATAACAATTACTACTTTATTTATAATGAATATTATCTCAAGTCGAATGAACACAATCTAACATTAATCTGATTTTCACTGTAGGGATATTACAGATTTTCAAACAGGATTAAATCGTTATTATATTTTTATACCAGTATATGTACATAATATTTAAAAAGTAAACATCAAACTCCTCTAAAAGATGTAAATATCATGAAGAAGAGAATAAGTAGTTATTAAGTTATTTTTCTTGATTATACATATATAATATTAATATATAAATATGCATTTTCATGACTCAGCAAAGTATAAAATTGAGTAAATAACTTAATTCCCTACCTCAACTGAAAAGCCCTAAATAGGTAAATCCATCAGGACAATATTTTGTAGGTATTGTTAACAATTTAATTTGTGAATAGAATGGACTGGACATTCTATAGTTTTTGACAGAGTAATAAAATATTATTATACATGAAATAGTAGACTAGTCAAAATACTCTTTTTTTTATAGGAACTCTTTACATTTAGGGAGAAGCTGTTGCTATCAGGACTTGATTGAGGAGGGAGGTGAGATTTGCATCTCGACTCCATACAACTCCACGGTTTCTGGATAAAATATTGATAACTTTAAAGGATATATAGGAACTAACTAGAGTATATATATTTAGTTTGTAATTCATGAATTGGGGTCTTTTTATAATCAGTATTTGATTTGAGGAGAGTGTTTGTTAGAAAATTAGGGTTGACTTTCAAATATCCATCCATAACTTTGAAGCTTTCAAAAATCGGAACTTGAGATTAAGCAGGACATTTGTGCCGAATTTCAATTACTCATAATAATTATTCTTTTGGTCCAAATTAAATTCCTACAAATTTTTGTTCATATCTTTCTATGGCATTGAATGTACATTACTGAGCAGCGGAAGAGCATGCATTTTTTAGGAACAAGCAACACTGGTCAGGCTTTGTTTGTTTGACTATAACATAAATGTCAATAAAATTTCAGGCAATTTGAAATTTATTTTCCCTACCATAATGTGATTACATTATTACAACAATTTTTGTACATCGTATATTGTTTGTATATATTATGTACATTGATCAATGTCTATATTGTTCAAACAAAATTTTCTTGAAAAAATCAGTCCATTTAATACACACTTAGTCAGATGTATCACAACTTCTATTTTTTCGATCATATATTTTACTCCAAATGAATTCATTAAATAAAGGTAATGTTTATGAATACAAATTATGCATACATCCGTCACAATAAATCCTTTTTTATCAACAGTCCATCTGAACTCCAAAGTCGATATGGAGGAACTATATTTCAAAATATACTTTTAATCCAAAAAATATCTAAATCTAAAATAATATTAAAATCCCGCTTTGTGCGAAAGCGCAGCATAGTTTTACTAAACATCAACATTTGCCTCATGTAGGCATATGTTTAATACGGGTATTCGGAGTCGGTGTCATTTTTGGTGGAGAAGGAGTTAGAAAATTTGTATCGACTCCAGCTACAAAAGTTATTATAACTTATGTAAATAAAACTTATTTATAATCTGAGGCTTATATTGTATATTCGTAAAGTTATTTTCTAAACTATAGGTACTATTAATTTATGAAAAATATTAAGCTAACTAATTTATAAGTTTACTTCACAAATTTCAAACGTGGTCTATAGTCCATGCAATCACAATACCCAAGCACTTCTAAAGTCTAAATTATTATGTAAGATAGAGCTATGGTTACTAACCGTTCTAGTTCATTAATTAGACTTGTGAATAGTCAATGTTATTGGTGTAAAGTGTAACATTCTAGTGATATGTTGTATGTATTGTCGTTCGGCTGCGAGTACATAAATTATTTTCTGAAACATATAAATGTATTAGCAAAAGTCTTAGATAGATTTTGATCTATTTCATTTCTTGGTCATCTAGTTAAAATGTCTTATATTCCAAATATTTTCTTTATACATAGCACAATTATTTACTACATATAACCTATAGCTATAAATTAAATCTATATTTAAAGTATATAGACTCAATAGTACTTATATTAGCTATAAAACATACTATATAAAAATAATAAGATATGTTGAAGTCGGAGTCGGGCATTTATTGTACCGACTCCGCAGCCCTGGTTTAATAGCTGTGTGAATTTTATATGCAAATGCTGCAGACTAAAACTTTATTAAGCGGCATGAAATTTGTCATGGAGTCGTAGATGTGTACTAAAAACAAATCCTGAAAAGTGTAGCTTAAAATAAAATTTCACTGCTCCTACTGAAATGTAGATACAAAACTGTGAGTTGAACTTCTATGGAATTACTTATGGTATAATATTAGTATTACATATTCAATTGGAATGTTTTTCAACAGACGAGACTGTCAGACATTAATTTTCTCAATTTCGCAGGTTATTATGAACGCTCTCATTATTTATATTTCTTCTTTATTACTTTAGGACTTGCGTCATTTGTTTTCAATTAATTACATGTTTGTTTCGTAATAATGGGGATTGAGTCATGTTTATAATTAATTAATGTGTGTTATTATACAACACTATTACATCTTTTCAAAGAGATCTATTGTATACCATATACAATTGAGGGAAATTCACTATCTTAACATCCATGATCCATGAACAGCGATACTGATTGGTTGAATTTTTTTGCTAGCCCGTTTTTATGGAGTTGGCAACCTGAAGAGTCAATTTTATTTTTTATGCTGCTATCATTATTTTTCCATTCCTGAGGAGTGAACTTCATTATGTTCTCCTTGTAAGCTGTTATTGATGTGTACGAAATCGGATTTAACATTTGTGTATCATCATAAAAGACGGAGAGTAACCCTGAGGATCTGTTGAGGAGATATAATGATAAGTCCTTGTTGGACTCAGAGTAGAATTGAGGATCGTCGTTGGAGTAATTCTTGCCTGTCCATTGTATCTTTGCTCCATTCTATAATTTGATTGAATGACGTTACATTTTTTCTTTCAAAACGGTAATTTTTGAATACCTTACTTTAGGAGGGGGGATAGAACCTTTCCCAAAATAAATAAATAAGGAATTTTTCTGCGGACGTCCCTGTAACTCCACAACAAATCATCAAGGTTACTCTCCGTCTTTTAGCACAACACAAGAATGTTAACTCCTCAGGAGTTAAATAATACTGACAACAGCTCAGGAAAAGAAAATTAAATCTTTAGATTACCAATTTAAAATAAACAAAAGACAACATCAACACCGGGGAGCTAAAAGATACACCTGATTTTGATCAATATTTATGTTCCTTCTCCCCCTCGTCATAACTACTTGAAGCTGAAGTAAGGAAATGTGAGGCCAGCTCAGTTGCTCACCCTCAAAATATTTTTCAAATTGTCAGGGTTACCATTCTGTTTTTCGGTTTCTTTTTTTTTAACAAGCCCAAAATGCTAGCGATTAGTATAATTGGCCATGGAGCATCTTCCGAAGTTAGATGGAATTTGAAATTTATAGAGGGGGGGAAGAGTATGAAACTTTTTCCAAAAGGGGGAAGGCAATTTGTATTTGTGTAAACATGTAGGTACATGTATATAGAAAATCTCGAGGATCAGAGACGGACGTCCTCCTGCAAATTCCACCCATGTTTCCAAGTATTTTAAATAAGTTTTCTAAAAGACATTAAGTATTCAATAGCATTTGACGGTATTATATTATATAGAAAAATTATATGGTGAAACGAATAATGAAGAAGGGATTTATATAAGACGTAGTTTTTAATAGTCAACTCTCTTTCTAGATATACAAAAATCTATTGAAATACTTTGAAGCCTCAGGATAAAGATCAAAAATGATCTTAGATAACATTTTTTCTTCTTCTACTAATTAATTATATTAAATTTCTATTAATAGATTATTCTCATTAATTCTTTTGGAGATGCCACTAATTAGGAGGTCTGTATTTTGATTTCCAGTTGTTGTAATATTTGGAAATTTAAGAATAAAAGTATTATAAATTTAAACTTATTTTAACTCTTGTATAATATTGAAAAAAAATTAATAGATGATGTTTTCGTATCCTTTTGAAATGTACTGTATAAATCCATTCAAAACAGTATAACAACCTTATAATAATTTTTGGGTCATCAATGAAATTGTCCTCATCCTTTCAAAGATCTTCTTTAGCAGTGGTTCTGAAATAGGGGTACCCATACCTCTTGGGGTACTCGGAGGCACTCCAAGGGGTACTTGAAATTTTGAAAAAGTATTATACAAAGGTGAATAACACAATGGCATCCGCAGGTACTGGGCTGAAGGGGCTGTAGCCTCCCCCCCCTTAAAAAAGAAATTTTTATTTTTGCTAGAAAAAATTAATATTAGAAATTTTTCTAGAAAAATTTTATAATTGAAATTTTTTTCCAAAAAATTTAATTTTATGTAAACAGCTGTCGATTTGGAATTTTTTTAGAATAAAAATTAATTTAATGAGAATATATATATGGACTTTTGAAATTTTATTCCATATATTTTAACTTTTTTGTAATAGCTAAGGATTTTTTAAATTTTTTACGCAAAAAGATAATTTTTTTGAACAGCTTTGGATTTGGATTTTTTGTTCCGAAAAAAATCAATTTTTTTACAATAGATATAGACTTATATAATTTTTTGTGAATAGCTATGGATTTCTGAAATTTTTTATCCAAAAATTTATATTTATGAAATTTTTTTTCGTCAATACCTATGGTCTTTTGGAATTCAAATAAAAGAAGAATTGGCTAACAATTGCCAACTGATTTTGGGCTTTCTTTTGTTTCTTTCTAATTGAAAGGTTACAATATAGAATAAAAGTAACACCGTGCTAGGGGTATGATTAATTTAGTCAGACTTTTAAAGTGAAAGTGAAAGGAGAAAGATTGAAGTCCTATTTTAATCAATTTATAAAACTGACTGACATTCGACCTTCACCACGTTTTTGTTGTCATATTTTGATCATTATTATTATTAAATTAATCCTTTTTCATCATTTATACATGTGTTGATTTTTCACATATTTTACGAAGCATAAAATATTTTTATGATCATTACTGTTGTTCAAATAATAAGCAATTCAATTTATCTTCAATACATTTTAAATGCACATATCTCACGTCCTTGCCTTTAATGTATCACGCAACCTTTTGAAAGCAAGGTTGCGTGAGGGAAATACACCAAACCACTTGATGATTTTTAGCCAATTCTTCTCAACCATGGAATTATCAATTATTCAATCATTGTATGAAATTGTTCACTGCATAAAATGGGTTATTTCTAATTCAACCAATCAACTACGTTGAGAACACGGATTAGGAGAGCAGAAGCAAAAACATCGGCAGCTGTAAATGAAAGATATTGGACGTTTTAATGTTAGAATTTATATATGATATACATGTGTAGGCACCAGGTTTTATCATTTCCAGGCCTTTTTTTTTAAATTTTGAATCCCGTTTGTAAATAATAAACTCACGGAAATTTAAGTTTTTCTAAATCAATTAAGAATATATAATAAATTTTAAGGTACTCTTACCCATTAATGTGGTGCGTTACCGTAAAAACAATCTTGAATGCATCACTTACAACTTCACTTGTCTTGACCTACACTAAGCTTGACTCAAACTTTACCACGAAAGACTTGAGACCAGATTCAACTTTTGACAATCAAAACTTATTTGAGACTCACGTATTTATTTTTTAGCATCTATCTTTCACCTCTTCTTTAGTTCGACCCTTTAAGCCTAGATAACTTTATACTATACTAGCAAAGGTAATCGAACTTTTTTCGAATTTTTTAAGTTCGATAAAAAGTAAGTATTATGGAACAGAGCCGTTCCGTATCAAAAGCGATCATCCGTATCGATACAGAACCATCTAAAAAAGAAAAATGGTACGGATATACATGGGCTAAAGTGATATTTTATCTGTATCAAATCTACAAATAATGAATTTTAGCTATCACCTTTTTATATCTGTAGGTATTTGTTTAATCTCTCAAAACCTCCAATAGTAAAAAAGTAGTGATTTATCATAACTTTTTATAGAACTTGTTTCAGTATATGGTATTTATTTAATAAAATACATCAAGTAGCTCCACAACCCGTGTTGACTCCTGACTCCCGACACCTCATCGATAAAAAAGGAGGGCGAAGCTGCTATCTGTAAAGATGATGAGGTGAACCTCTATCTGTCAATTACTCAAAGCCCGAATATAATTATATCTTCAAAATTGGCAAATTTCAATTTATCAGGATAAAGTCAAGTGTCAATTTTCCCTATTTCAGATGAATCTGTTGTACTGTTTGCAAATTTACCGTTAAGAAGGAAACTGTGATACATATGTATACGAGGATGGTATATTCCGTCCTCAGCGTGAAGATGGCAGTACTTGTAAATAAAAAAAAGCTAGTTACATCTCTCTAGTATATTTTGACAGTTACTCCCCAAAGTTTAGGGCACAGTTGTTATGTAAGTGTCGTTTGACTGAATTATATGAGTGTTTTTGAAAAAATTGAGAAAATAGAGTAAGGATCTGTCATTGAATATTTAAGCTCTATATAGATTCAAACAATAGCATAATTAAATTTGAGGCGCATTTTTTTGATTCATTATTATTTTTTTAATTGGCATGTCACTTATTTAGTTCTACACATGTATTCTCCTTTTTTCAACTATCACTAATAGGGACTGTTCAACGTCCCGCACGACCCTAGTATCGCAGCAAAACTCAATAAGATTTTTGACGATAACTATGAATAAAAACATTATAAAATGTGTAATATCCAAGCTCAAAGAAAAGTTCATATTACAAGAAAATGAAGCCACAAATAAATTTGAATTTGTGGACTGAAATTCGACTTCCTCTAAATATTTGAAATCCTGTGAGGTGTTGACTTGATAGAGGGCATCCTCAGTGACTATTCTTGTACATAAGACGGAAGCTATAGTGTGTAGGATGTTTTTTAGAGCCCACAGCTCCCACTTTTTTGAATATCTTAACCCGATCCAACCACAATTTTTATTTATTGACTAGTAAGTAAGGAAGAAGCTAATTTTTGGTGGATTATTCATAATTAAATGGAGCTTGAAATATAGGAAAGTGCTATATTCAAGTTTTTTTTTTCTTCATAGTTTTTGTATTGGGAGGGTGCCTAATTGAAGTGACCATGGATGACTTCCCAGTCCCCATTAATAGGCCAAAAATACTACCATTAAAAAATGAGTTCTTCAGTGATTACAAGTAGAAGTCACTTGATGCCAGGTCCGGACTGTAAGGTGGATGCATAAGAATTTTCCATCCAAGCTCCTGAAGCTTCTGGCGCGTCATCAAGGATGTGTGTGACCTGACACTGTCTTGATGATGTCCTGTTGTTTATTATTCGCCAATGCTGTACGCTTCTGTTGTATCTCCATCTTCAAACGGTCGAGTTGTTCACATTAGAGGGCAGAATAGAGTGGGGTGGGGGGAATCACTCGAACCACTGTTGTGCATCACAAAATTTGTTGGTCGCTTTTGAAACGTTTTTCCGTTTCAGGTAGTAAAAATGTAAAATATGGCATTTTTCTTCCTTTGAGACCTCCATACTCAAAGCACAATAATTCACGATTGAGCCGGCCAAGGGCAATAAAGTATAAAAACAGTTTGTAGTATACACTCACACATTTACAACATATTTTCGTATGATCTTATGAGGAACAAGATATACTTAGTTAAAAAACGAAATACGAAATTAAAAACCCAAAAAATCCCGGGAAAACGATATTTCGGGAGATAAATCCTAATATCTACGTACATTACATACAAACACATAATATAATTGCCCTTAAATGCATTTACACATGCACATAGATAATCGAGACATATAAAAAACAACAGAGGCATATCAACATATATCTATCTACCTTATTTAATAATATGTATAAATATAATCATTTACTAACACTTGTTTTCTCCATGTTTATCCAACTTATGTTTAAGAAGGAAATTTCGAATCAGTCGTATTTATGTATATTAGGGTGGGGCGTTTTGAAGGGGTTTCATCAACTTTTTATCATTTTGATATCAGAGTATCAGGACAAGTATTTGTATATGTATATAAATACCCGTTGCCTGAGTTCAATTTGAGAAGAAAATAAGTTAATAATTTTGGCTTTTGGATTGTTTGTATTCTTTAAGCAATGATGGCTTTTAGGTGGTTGCAAAAGGCATGGCACCCGCCCCTGTCCTCTGTCATGGAGTCCCAGTTCCGGCTGACAGTGGCTTTGAGGGGCTCGCTGTTTGGATGACGGACACTGCAGGCTTTCCCTTCGACATGTATCTAAAATGTGTAGTCGAAGGGTTGGCATGAGTATAAAAAAGGATTTCAAAAGAACTCAAAAGACTCGTTCAAAAGAGTCTTGCAGCGGAAGAGATGGGCTTCATTCATTGCTGGTGTGTCAAAAGTGGCCTCTCCACCTTCATAAGGCTCTTTTCACTCACTTTTTTTATAGCTCTCTGGAGAGAACCCCTAAGATCTCTTGCATGGGCCCTCTTGGACTAGATGGGATTGGCTTATGGTGTTTTCTTTCATTCCTCCGGGTCCAGTTTGGCCTTTTTGACAGAGGCCTTCTTCCTCTCCAACGTTTTGGACTTGTTGACGACGTAGTCCTGGAGACACTAACCTACTTGGAGTGCTCAAATACAAATTCATCGATCACGTTCAAGTGTCCTTTTCTAGACTTGTAGGTTTGTTTAGTTTTGAAACTAATTTTGTATGCTTTAATATATCGAAATATGAAATAATTTCAATCACTAAACCTTCACTAATTATTGAATTATTAAGTGTTCAAATTTCAATGTACCTCCCGGTATTCTTGAGCTTGCACATAAACGATACTCTGGGTGTTATTATACACATCTTTGCACCTTAGAGACTGGCACTGCCTTTACTTTCCATTTGATTGGAACAATACAAAAAGGTACATTTTACTTTCCACTCTAGATCACATGACGTACAGTTGCCCATGTGAGAAGCAGAGATCATGCAGATGAAGCCCCGCCATCTAGTGATTTGTTGATTGACATAGGGGCACTGAATAGTTTATTAGAGTTCACTTTTTTTTTTTAATGTAATGTATTTATCCTGATATAACAGGATAATATTGTGTAGATGAAGAGATTAAATAACAGAATATTTCAACGCTATGCAATCACGCAACCTATTAAGATAAAACATTAATTTCATGAATTGTAATAAATCAAAATGGAAATCTAATTAAATGTGCATAATCTTTATGCCAAGCCACATCCGTACAGCAAATTTCAACTAAAAATATTTTTCAAAAGTGGAGATATCACTGCGTACATACAAACATACGTGAGTGGCATATGCTGTAGATTTGTGTTAAATATGAGCTCGAGGAATGGGTCGCAGAGTTTCCCCAATACATACTGTACATTTTTAAAATATATTTTTTATAATTTGTGGACACCAAGCTGCAGAAGAAGTAGAGAAAAAGGGTTCTGGCTTCATTTGAGAAGCGAGATTATATATTTTATTGATTATAATTAACTATTATGGTAGAAAAAATTGAAATATTATTATTTCCCGCTCTTGATACATGAAGATAAAAATAAAACAATAATTGGTGGAAAATTCAAAATTTGTGGAACCTACAATTTTCATTCAATAAGAACGAAATTTAAAACATTCTAATATTATAGGTCTAAAATAATAAGTCAAGCTTATAGTCAGGAATCAAATTTCGGACCATGATTGGTAATAATCAGTAAGAAAAAAAAAAAAAAAAAAAAAAAAAAAGTAAAATGTTTCAGCTGAATAAGGCATGAGCAAACTCCAAAAAAAAAAGAGGCCGAAAATCAACATGGTAAATCTAACAATTTGATGTTTTGGAGGAGAGCAGCTTATCTATCATGACGTTTCCTTTCATCAGTTAGTAGCAGCTATATCTTGGGGAAGGAAATAAACTATTGTATGGACAATAATTACTCAGTTGTCGATCCTCAATTCTACTCTGAGTCAAACCAGGACTTACAACTATAACATCCCAACAGTTCCTCAGGGCTACTCCCCGTCTTTTGTAAGTTTACATAAATATTCATCAGGGTTTTAATAATAACGAATGTAGTGGGAAAGGAAGTTCACTCCTCAGGAAATAAAAAATAACGCCGACAGCCTAGGAAAATAAAAATCCCTCATCAGTTTGCCCACTCCCAAAAATTAACGGGCGAGCTAAAAGATCCATCCCATCTTTATCACTAAATATTAGAATTCAGGGGTTGCATTATTTTTTTGCAAGGCTATCTGTCACTTTATTTACAAACAAATATATGTAAACAACGCTCATGCCCTATTTGAAAAACTTACAAAATATGTTAAAGTATTCTGAAATTTGGGGCATGAAATAGTCCTTTAAGGTGTATCAAATTCCCCAATACCCCTATATCCTCGATTTCAAAAATTTTGATGTTTGACCCACTCTAAGGTACAAATATACATATTTTTGTTCTCTGTTTTCAATGGCAAACAAACAAATGAATGCTCGTTGCAAAAAAGAAATAAGAAAATCATTTGGATTTCATTGTTTTGAAGAAAAATAAAAAAGTTTATTTTTATGTTGTCAACAAAGAGAACTTAAATTGACCCTCGGTTAAAGTATTTATAAATATAATCAAGATATTTGGCTTTGTTTCAATATAAAGAAGAGACTGTTAATATTAAAGAGGCAAAAGTGTACTATCGTGTCATAATTCTGACATGATAATATGTATATAATTAATTCATGCAATATTAATCAGGGATTACGTAGATAGCTTAACGTTTTCAAATAGCGTGGGTGGAATAAGTATTTGATCCTTTACCGATTTTGCACATTTGCTCACTGACAAAGAAAAGAACGGTCTATGATTTTAATTGTAGGTATATTTTAACAGTGAAAGACAGAATATGAACAAAAAAAAGTGCCGAGTATAACCCTAAGAACACCATTCCCATGGGTGCATAATATATATCCCGCCGGTATGTAAAAATAAAATAATTTTCAGAAGTCAGACTTTTGGCATTGTTGCTGTTAGTTTTTTGTGGATATACAGGTGTGATATCATTCCAAGCATTCTTCAAAATGTTTCACAAATCATTCTTACTTGTAGGGTACTTTTCTCGAACTTTTCTGTCTGGGTGTTCCCCCCATAGCTCTATTGGGTTCAAATCAGGAGATTGAGCTATCCATCGCAAAAGAGGTAAGAGGCTTCATTCTTTTCCAAAGAGTTTTTGTAGAGCTTGGATGTATGTTTTGGGTCGTTGTCTTGTTACAAAACAAGCTGGTGACCATTTTGAAGAATGCTTGGAATGATATCACACCTGCCTAACTTGAAAAACTAACAGCAAGAATGCCAAAAGTCTGAAAAGCAATTAAAGTAGCCAAGGAAGGATTTTTTTATGAAACAAAAATACTTTGATTTTTTGATCCGGGTACATGATCCCTCCTATATCTCCCTGACACACGATCACATCAGACATCTTCTATTAGTGATGGATCTCGGGTATATGGCCAATTAATTTCAGACTCGACACAGGTTGGCCTTACTGGCCTTTGGGTCTTCATGATGTTAGACGTGATTTAATCGTGATTATCTTGCTTTTTTTTTGTTTTTGAGCTTTTAGCCAAGGGACTATCACTTTATATTTAACTCAATAAATTGATCAAAAATACGATTTAAAATATGCTAAAGACTTTTTCTGGTACGGGTATCTATAAGTGTATTAACTTGCACAGTTTGAGCTCTATAATAATCAAAATTTCCTACCATTGATAGTAATAATATCAGGATTATATAATCATTGTACTAAGGCACTAAACTTTGTTAAATACAATAATAGATGTATTTCACGTTTCTGAGAATATGATATTTATTGTCTAATCATCTGGATATAGTTATATACATTAAAAAATTATTATATTTTACATGTATGTATGTATGTGTACAAATGCACAATGAAAAACAATTTTCCAACATTCATCTTTTGAATATATGTTATCACAAGACACAATTGTATCTCTAGCATATCAACCAATCCTTGGTATTATTTTAAACAATTCCCGACCATTCAAAATAGAATTGTCCCACTGTTGGGAATAATTAGCCAAGCACTACCAATTACTTTTTCTTCCCTTCTATTTATTTTTTGAAAAAAGGCTGAGAGAACCAATGTAGATTTCTGTATCATATGTAGTGATGAAAATCGTGTGTATTTTGGGCATGTAAAAAAAAATCAGCCTAGGTACCTTGACAATTTGAAGAATGTTTTGGAGGAGAGCAGCTGGGCTCTCATGACGTTTCATTAGATCAGCTACACTCATCTGTGACGAGGGAGGAGGGAGAAAAAGAAATAGACACAAGGACATTGGAAAGAATTATTTTGATGTCAATCCCTAATTCTACTCTGATTCCAACAAGTTCTTACAATTATAACGTCACAGCCTATCCTACAGGTAACTTTCCGTCTTTTAGTAGCCCACACGAATGTTCAATCAGGTTTTGAATATAATTGAATATCGTAGACAAGAAAGTTCACAACTCAGGAGTTAAATAATAATGACAACATCACAGGAAAAGAAAATTCATTCTGCAGATTACCAATTCCAAAAATAACGGGCGAACTACAAAATATACACAATTTACATCACTAATATATGCCGCGTATATTAAGGATCAGTGTTGTAAATTTTACCAATTATATATCAATCATCCCTTTTTTTTGTACCTAAAGTTTATAATAGAGAACGCATAGTTTAAAATTAATAGAATATTACTTATGATTCAGTCAAGCATCGATTTTTTTTTTTTTTTTCCGGTTCGGTCTCACTTTATGATGTTTTCATTATTTTAAAAAAGATCTTAAATATCTAGATAACCTTACAAATCTAAACAGTAAACGATATGTTCTTGAACAAATGTTGAATGCATATAAGATTCAAAATAATTTAGAATCTCTCCATCTATATTTCATTTATTACACTATGGAATTATAATCATAGAACTGAAGTATAGGTACAACCATTTGAGACTTAGGTATGCTTTTAATTTGCCAATAATCGCTTAGGCCTATGATCATTCTTAATTCATTAAGACCGAGTTAACTGGACTTCTGCGTTCTCCAAGATTTAAAACCTAAGGGAATCAAAAGAATATATGTACTTAATTTAATCATTCATCTCAAAATAGGATCGAATCCGTAGTTACGTATTCCAAGAGGTATGCCAGAATGGAAATTCCTCTGAGCTATCTCTGTCTAAACTTTGCATGACGTCATTGTACTGTGTTAATAATTTAAAAAAAATGTATGACGCCATAAACTATTTATTTGTAATATCTATTTAGACCAATTTTAAATACGACTGATAATTTTGGTACCAAACTAGACCAAATTGTTCCTTTGGACGGATCTAGACGTATTTTTTCCTTTGGACCAGTATCTCTGTGTGACTCTTAGTTCAGTTAAGTATCAGTCCAGTCCAACCCTATATATCAGTCCTAAAAACTTATAAAGTTTGGTCCTTGATGACATCACTCAACTTTATTTCACTTCTTTTTTTTTTTTAATCAGTTCTAGTACTGACAATCCGAAACCCAAGACTAATAGAAAAACAAATTCTGATTGTTTTTCATCAAATTGAAGTATTAAGTTATGCTTAAAAAGTACTCTTTGCATAATGACTGCAACTTATAGGATTTGAATGAGATGGGAATAATCAATCCCCAATGGACTCATGAATTATATGAAATATAATTATTTTATACGGGATTCATTTCTAGGGACATTAATTGGAAGCTGGCCTAGACCTTTGTTGCTCTGCCTATACGGAAATGGTAAGGAAATTACCTTCGTGTGAAATAATTTCTGTTGTTAATTGTATTTACTATGCTCCAAGGAAATAAGACTCCCTCCCCATCATAGCGTGTGATGAATTATGAAGAGTTCCATGAGTAAAGGTTAATTCATAAATAAATGCATTCATTTACAAAACTCTTGAGAATAATTGAGGATAATTATTACTTTTGATATGTAATTTTAAACGATTCATATTATGGAGTTCTCTTGCTATGGTGCAGTGGTTCTCATTTTTTTTTTTGCAGTGTGATTCTACCACCTGAGAAAATAACAAGATATCCAAGTATCAAAATTATTTTAATTCTTAAAATTTAACAAAATCTCAAGTTTTTTGTATGACTATTATTTATAAAATATATATTCTTTGACCTTTTTTGAGAAACAGTGTTCTGTGACATATATTTTCTACTTATATAAAATAACCATGGAGGGTTAAATAAAACTATTAAGAAACCTCACTTACTCTAATTTATCTAAATTTCAAGTTTATATTCTAGAGCAAGAGTTCTCAACCGTTTTTAAATTGACCCAAATGAAGATATAGGTAATTTTTCCGCGAGCATTTTTGCCGCCGTTAATTTGGATGCTTACATTTTATTCCCTATTCATTTCTCCTCTTGCACAATGACTCTATATGAAATTTAAAGAATTTAGATATCAGACCCGTAATCACCCTGAGAACAAGGTCCCGCAATAGTTTTTTTGACGAATATTTCATGTGGCAAAATCACAAAGAGGCGAATTTGTCAGAGGCTAAAATGTATGGGGTGAAATTACCCCCGGCGAAAATGTTCACGGCAAAAGGACCATTTATCTTCCTAATGAGAATTTATTCAGTAGTCCAATAGTCCCCAGTAGATCTTATATCAACAATCTCTCCCTGTTTTTGAGGTTTTTACTACATGCTACATAATTACGAATAAATTATGATAGTACTTAATACTTATTTACATACATTGATTTTGGGAATATATAAAAGACACACACACACAAAGGAAGGAAATCAATACAAAGCTTTATTGATTTATTGCACAATTCATAGACATACACATGTACTTCCTACTAAAATATTCACAATCAAAATATTGTGGACTTGAATGGGAAATAAGTTTGTTATTTGTCTATTAACAGTCATAAAAGCTTGGATGGGTGTCGTGAATAGGGATTCCGGATTCCCTTTCCACCATCAAGCTCAACATCCCCACTTATGAAAATGAGTGGCATACTAATAGAATTGACACACTTTCTATATAGTAGATTTGGTAAAGTCGTCAATTTTAGGAGCCTTAACAACCAAGGTTTATAATAATAAAAACCCTTTCAATATTAATAATAAGCCTATAACTACCAAATTATTTTTTTCTGACAAATTTTAATTTCTTTTAAATATGTTTTTAGCATAAATATGCGTCATTTATTAAATAACTGGGAGAAAATTTAAAAAAAAAATCCAAATTTATTCACTTTTGTGAACTAATTAGTAGCTCAGGCTAAAAAAGTTAAATGCTATTACATATTATTTTAATTTTTTCTTGTTCATAGATTACCTAGAAGTAGAGTAATTAGTGGAACAGGATGCAATTAAACTCCACTGACATTCCTTGCAATTTACACAATTATGTAAGCCTATTTCTTGTTAAATGATTGAGTGAGCAATAAAATATGAAATAGTACTCTACTGTTCAAGTTGTAAAACTTTCGTTCAACAAGTTATTTCTGTTTATAAGACCCACATGGGTTTGAAATGGAACATATATATTCAAACGGTTCTTTCAGGGTTAAGATATTAGTAAACTAATTTTTTTTTGAGGGAGCATCTAATTTTGGCCGAATATTTGGGTATTGGATTTTTTTATTTTAGAAAATACAATTCCTACGATTTTTATAACTAATTAAACTAATTGATATCCTCACGGAGTCATGGATTGATATAGAATAGATCGTATTCCCGGATCCATAGTACGTTATAAGTAAACTTGTATTACTCAAAAAGTTCAAAAACCCAGCCGGCTGTGATTACTCAAACTTTTAAGGATCTTAAAATAGATACGAGAGATTTTCCGGATCTTAAAAACATAAATATTGCTTAATACTTAATCCAAGTTATTAAAAAAAAATACTATCTACCAATGTTGAACATAACATCTCGTATTTATCTTGATAATTACTTGGAACGACATCTACACAAACGGTTGTATCCTGTAATTATTTCACACGGGCTTACCTAGCTCACAAACACAAAAATGTATACTTTATTTGGTTGTCAGCTATCGATGTTTCTTCTTTTTTTCTTAACACTGATGGGTTGGATACGAATTAGTTCTTTTTAAGCAATGAACAATTCTTAACAATTATTTAAAACTAATTCAGTAGTTGGGAAAAAATGCCGAACTACCAACTGATTTTGGGTTCTCTTTTTGTTTCTTTTCCGAAGAAGAGGTTGCAAGATACAATTTAAAGTAACGAAGTGTCCAATGTTATCATAATAATCTTAGTAATAATAACTACTAATATGTTCTATTATTAATACAATTGTACTATTAATTGTTTCGGCATCAGTAATCCCTAAAAATGTAATGTTAATCCGGATTAAAATTTTTTGGGTGCGAACTTGGGGTAAAATTCCATACATGTATCCGTCTGATTTTGGTTTCAGATCTGGATCCGAAAGTTCGAATACCCAAAATTTATCAGACTACTTGTGTTTAAACATCCCAGCCTATCCGAAAATGTGGATCTGTTTATACTTTAGTCATAGACAATGTATTGCCAATCAAAACCTGACAAAATCTGAAATAGTCAAATTTTGTCGAAAAATTCAAATTACTCCGTGTCATCATTTTTTTGTCATATATAAACTTTTGTATTTAGCTGGGGTTTTTCACATTTCATAATATTATGTTTTCAGTCATAATTATCTTTTAAAATCCTATTGAGTTTTGCCGCGATACTAGCACCATGAATCTGGAGACATGTCGTTCCGCACGTTAAACAGTCCCTATTCGAAATTCGTAAAAAATGGTAAAATACTTTTGAATTTCCCGCTTGTGTATTTATCAAAATGCCAGAATTTAAAGATATATAATAATTATTATTTTAATATGTTATTATTATTGTATCAATGTATGTTGTACTACGTGCACTCCTTTTGCTTTGTACCTTCTATTATGATAATATATATTTGACTCATTATGAGATAAGTAGCTACAAAGCACTCAATACTGCCTATACATATTTACAATCCATGATTAGAATCTTTTATTAAAGGGCCCTTTTTTTTCATATCTGAGTGCCTCATGATATGAAAAATGTTTTATGTCTCATGTCTGTACATATATGGGAAGAAATACAACATAATATTATATAAATAATATCGTGCTGACGAACACTTTTGTGTTCCTTTGTGTCTGCGGAGAAGTTTGAGCGCGGCGTTGAGTGAAGCTTCCTTCCCACTTTAATGTGTACGTACGCGCGCGCGCCTGTGATTGAGAGAGTCTTGTTCGATCTGTAGTACGACTACGTATTTTTATCCCTGATCTAGTTGTGTGCGTGGACTCTGGCCTGCTAGGAAGTCTGGAGCGGATCTTTAAAAGTCTTTGCTAGTGTAGTTCTAGTTAATTTGCAGATCGTGATGTGCTTTTCAAAGTGTGGATTTGTGAAGTAAAAAGTGTGTGTTGTATAGTGGAATTATCTCTGATCATTCTAAGGATCATTTTAAGAAGAGTTGGACCAAAATGAGGAAAATTAGTAGTGGTAAGTGGATGAAAGGAATTATGATTTAATATTAAGGAAAGTAAGAACCCCCTCTTACGTCATTGGTAGGGAAAAGAAAGAGAGAGAAAATGCCCGGAGTTGTTCTCCTCGGAGCAGATGTCACAGGAGTGAAATGACCTTTTGGGATGCAATTATGTAATGTTGTTTTCGTATAGAAGTATGGGAAAATGCGAGGAGTCGTTTTCCCCTCATTTCACCCCCTCCCCCTTCCTCGCTTGAGTACATTTCCTCCCTCTCCGCTTCAGCCCTCCCTGCCTCTCAACTCCACTCTCAAGTCAGAGGAAGGGGTCAAATCCTCATTTCCCTAATGAGTTTATCACTTGAATTCTATAAACGAAATTATGAAGCTATTTATAGAATGACTTCTTCAATCAGATTCGTAGCAAAAGAAATGAAGAATTTGTGGCCTTAAGGCCATCCACACTCTTTGTTTCTAACATTCCATTCACAAAGAGAAACTCCATCTGATTTTTTGTCATACTTCATGATTAAATAATAAAAATAGTTTTTGCATTTATGTCATATTTTTATCATCAATTTTGTTAGTTGTTTGACCGGATTCTCTCTCTTTTCTCCCATGTTAAATCTCCCACCTACGCGCCTAAAGGGAAATGACGACCACTTTCGCAGAACAAGGGATTTTTTGCTAAAGTAAAAGTTTTATATCCAATTATTCCTCCATGAATTTATAGTTGCTATAAAAATACACTAACAGAGAGTAGTACTATTCATACCGTGGTTGTATTGGGCCTTAATAGGGGGCTTCTAACCGGCATTGTCCCACTTATCGGTCCTCGAAAAAGTAATACATTCTTAAACGCCCTCTACAAGGGATCATTTTCACTTTTATTATATTAAAGTATCAACCGTTTGAGTTAGTTTTGGTAAATTTAAATTCTCTTTAAAATACGGGAATATTTTTTGTCATTATATTTAATTAAGGGCAAATAAAAGTCTAAATTAGGCCTCATAGCTGTATCAATAATAAAAAAAACTTAACATCTACATTGAATACTACTTGATGTCAATGATAAACTATCATATTTGTATATAATCAAAGTAATGTGTGCTGAAAGTTCAGTTTATAATGTCTAAGTCTGTATCGATTTGAGTCTAGAAAAGTGTGATAATTAGAGAAAAATGTATCATTCCTTCCATTGTAATAGTTAATTTTTATCTACAATATGGGGATAAGATTGTATAAAGATGTAATAACATATTTATAACACATACAGGGTCTGATATATTACAAATATGCATTAGGAGGATATATTTTTGATAGAGGGTTTAAGGTCTTTTATTCATTAGCCCCATTTTGGCATCTAACAATGATTATTTTTCTTAAAATGAATGATTTAAAGGTTTTTCATTGTTATAAAACTTGGTTGTTTAGGTCTTAAAATGGACGACATCAACAATACTGACGTCATGTAAAACCCTCTATTGTTCTGATCTACACTGCTAGCTTTTATATCCACTCAACTCTCAAAATGGAAAGTAAATATTTGAAAAAAACATAGGGGAGCTGATCTTGTCTGTTTTTTCTTGTATCCAACTGTAGATTATTATTTAGAAAATAGTTATTAATTATTATATAGATTGAATTGAACAATTTATCAAAATAACTATCAATGACCGAGTATGAAATGACACAAATTCTAAACGAAGCCCCCTTGATTGATATAAATTAATAGATAAATCCAAATCCTATGTAATGCCTTTTATGAGTTCATAAAATACAAGGGTCAACTGTTTTAAATCATACTAGAGTCAACTTATGAAAATAAAAGAAAACAGCTAAAATGGAAATTCACTACATCTTTGTTCATTCCAAAAAGGGAGCCGTGATAGGGACTGTTTGACCGGGGATGGCGTCCGCTGTTGTTAGTGTATTTATGCTAAAATAATCTTAAAAAAATATATATATCTTTCTTTTTTCTTCATTTTCAAAAAAATATAAAGGATATCGTAGAGTGGGGGTATACAACATTTGACGTGATCTTACGTTACACTAACGCCCTCAAGCAAACTATGCTTATCTATGTACTTGTCTTCAGAATCAGGCCGCTAGTATCACGGCAAAACTCAATGAGTGACTAAAAACACTCTCATATGTGAAAAATCCTTGCTCAAAGGAATGTTTATATCTCAAGAAATAATTTGTAAATTGATTTTTTTTTGACATAAATTTGACTTCCTCTCAGTGTTTAAAATGAGATTATGTCAAATTTGAATTAGATAGAAGGCGCTATTGTTCTTATACGCCAAACAGTTTTTATAGGCAAGGCTCCACGGTCGTTAAAATTAGCCACTAGCCAACAGGGCTAGTCATTTTTTTTTTAAATTAGCCCTGTGAAAAATTTACGATCCCAGAATACCACAAATATTGAATCATTTTTAGACAATAAAGGCCTAGTCTTGGTATGTAATCGGAAATATTTAATTTGGCTTAGATTCGAAGGGAAACCCCTATAGAATACTGTTTTGTCCAAACAGAAACAAAGAACCAAATGGTATACGGAATATGTAAATTACATCGGTTGGCTCTGGAATTGAAATTTACTGTGTGTTCGGCACTTAGAAATGTCAGTTTTGTTAAACATATTTTCAAACTACACAGAAAGGGAAATATTACGAAATGTATCTTTAAAAAACAACACTTATATTTTTTTTTTTCAATGTCTATTCGACGTATGTGACGTTGACACAAGGTAATACCCATAATCTGAACCCAAAATTGCCTGTGTATATGCGGTATTTAAGGTACTGCATTACGTAGCCGAACGGACTAGATTCAGGCCGCTTTGAGCTAAGTTGACTGGTTTTTGGACTAGTGAGCTAGGGTGGGTGTGGATCCCTGCCTATAGCGTCCGATTCGGAAGCATCTTTAAAATTAAAGGACGAGATTGGACAAAAAGTCCAAATCTTTATGACCAATACATCCCTAATTAATACTAGTAAGAGTAGGTGGTGTTATAACTAGAAGGTATACTATTTCTAATGAGAGAATCATCAGTAGTTGCTTACAACAACTACTACTTGCTTCCTTGCTAGCTTAGATTCTCTCAAATTACACTCCCTATCAAATCTTATTTTTCTCTAGTAATCATATTCATAAATAAAAGGAGTTTAATGTGTGTAAATCCTAGAAATATATATAATGATTACTCTTTCAATAAATGACCTTGTCAAGGAACAACAACAAGAGCAATACTTACAAAAAAAGCTTTTACTTCATATTGGATGATACGTACATATGTTGAATGGGATGCTAATTAAAATGGACATGTATTTATTAGAGTGGGTATAAAATCCCTATTTCATCATACTGTAAAGGACGTGTCACGGCCAAATTTCAGAACGAATTAAACGTATTCATATTTATATTGTGGATTTTCACATATTTTCTACCATTATAACCAATTATGATGTGAAATTTGATCCATAGAGAAAGTTGAAGGGTATTTTTAACCTATTATCATCAAATGATTCAAGTTTTGTTTCTATTGGAGGATAAAAAATTGGGGTTTCTGTGAAATATTGTGTTATTTTCATCTTTATGCATCAAGAGCGCGAAACAATAATATTTGTATTTTTTTCTACCAATAATTACTCTTCACAAAAGAAATACATTATGTATATGAAAAAATGACGTTTTAAAAGTGTATGTTATTTATTGGCGAAACCCTCACTCCCTAGAACTCATAATATTTGATACAAAATACAATCAAATCCGGATATAAGAAAAATACACTTATAGTCATCGCTATCTCAGATACCAATTTTTTAATAACTAAAATACTTTGCATGGAAAAAATATGAAGCAAAAAATCCGCATAATGTGAACTTAGTCTTCCCTTTTTAATAGGAATTAATAAGAATCCAGAATTCCCATGAGGATTTTTCTTTTTTCCTTTATACGTAGGTACAAATCTTTAACTGTCGCCAACATTTTTGTTCCGAATGTTTATTTTTAAATGCATTTCACATTGCTTCCCAATCAATACGGATACATATATATCATAGGTGCCTCCAGAAAAACACTTATGCTTTTAAAATGTGCTAAAAGTCCTCCGTGATTTGTCAAAAACAGGATCTAATCAAACAAGCGTTGTCTCGATATAGAGCTTTTCAAAATCACTTATTTACAAAAGTATCAGAAAAATTGTGGGCCTTTTATATACTTCGAATACAAGAAAAATACGGATATAGTCAATTTTTCATCTGAAAAATAGCAGTTGTCTTTATCCAACTGTATTTATAACACATGTGCTGAAAAGTCCCGGGGTTCACAAATAGGGCGAGTTCTTTTTTAAAATTAACCTCATTTTCAGTTAGTATCAACTTTCAAAAGACAGCTGATAAAATTTAATGATAAGTGTGACGCTACTTTTTGTTATTTCAAAAACGATGGATCAAAAAAAAATTATGTTTTATTTTTACATTGCTTCTTGTTAGTAAAAAATACCGTTCAAGCTAAGTAATGGCTTGATACTGTGCCATAAAGTTAAAAAAAGCCAATTTTGAACGAGAAAAACAACAACAACCATTCTTTCTTTTTTTACTTTTCAGCCAATGTTCCCAAAGCTTTTTTGGGATCGACCCTTAAAATATATGGATATATAAATTGCGATCTCTACACTTATCATTGAAATATAGATTTAAAATGAATTTTATGCAAATAAATAACATGGTTTTTGGTATTTCAAAAATTTAAAATTTTTCTAAGCTGCATAATTTGAATCGAATGACTTTTTTTGAAAAGAAGTCTTTAAAAATTTTTTCTTTCTTTTATTCTAAAATAATATTTTCATATCCGAAAATTCCTTGATTCCTCGTATCCAATATGTTTTAGTTGAAGTACGATCTACTGGGAAATACTTTTACAAATTATCCAGAAGAGACTTATAAAAAATATGTACATTCATCACTATTTAAGTTTTATGGCACAATTTAAATTTATTTCTTCTTTTTGGAAATCATCTTACGACACCTCCGTTGTGTTCCCCGAGCCCTGTGCTGGGAACCACTGTACTTGAGTACGACCTTTCCCGATATCCCAATTTCCAAATCCGAAAAGTCTTCCAACCCCCTTCAAAACGACCCACCCTAATATTTATATGGGACATCACACATACCTATTCATAAGGTGATTAGAAAATAAATACTCATATTTCAAATAAAACAGTTCTTTATAGAGAGCATTGATCCGCCATATGTCATTAAATATGCTTTTATCCTCTCATATACTTTTTTACAAGTATGTATGTCTAACTCAGGCCTATCATTATCCTTTATTTGTCATGTCCAAACAAAGCATAGAATATTTATGTATTTAGATATAATATTTTGGGTCAATATATTTTACATACTCTGGTGATGCTTGGACAAATCAAGTCTAAAAAGGACAGGGAAAAAATAGTTGCCTTTTTCATTATTTTATTAACTCTAACAAAATGTACATGCATACTACTAGTGATGTGCTTTGGTTTGGAAATCTTAGACCAGTCCGGGACCTTGAATATTTTTAATTAATTCGGTTTAACTTCGTTCTGTATTCGTTCAAATTTGAGTATTAATATTATTCAACGAATCATGGTAAATTTCCATCAACGGATTATTCTTATTAACTCTTTGGGTGTGTCACAAATGACACTTTAAGTAGTCAGAATTGATTGTCACAATAAAAGAATGATAAATTGATTGATTTTATGACTGAAAGGAGTCTTATCTGGGACGATATATGTCTCTTAAATCAAGAGAAGGTTTAAAACTATAGTTAAAATTGTTAATTCATCCCAGTAATTTGAATAATAAGTCTATAATCGACTCAAGTATGTCTATGAAATATTGTATTTATATATGAAATAAATAAATAAATTGGAATATTATCCTTTTCTGGATTATTGTTTGAGATTACTTTTATATTGACACACCAATAATGGAAGTCTCAACACCAATTAACTTTTGTTAGTGTGATGTTAGGATTAATTTTTTGACCCGTTTCAGTTAATGTGTTGACTAAAATACTGTTTATCCTCTTTTTTTTTTTACTTTTCCTCTATTCGGGTATGTTGTAGGGTGCAAACACTTTAAAGGGTCGCGGAATGACTATGCAGTGTTTGCATACATAGATGTTGTTACGGGTCATTTTGACCCGTAGACTTCATATAGGCTTCAATTCCCGAAGAAACTTGTACTCACTTTTCTTTGTCACTTTTCATTTCCTCTCATTGTAATAGGTGAAATAAAAAGTTCTGAGCGTTTTTCATCTTTATTTAGACAATAAAGTTAACAAAGTTAGGACTATCGATTTAAGATGGTTCTGAACGGGTCTCTGGCTAATTTTTAGTTCCTGAGCAATGGAATAAGTGACCATATACCGGTTCAACTCGACGATTTCCATTATTTTATCGATATTTTCGACGTACATATAACCAGAACGGCATTGGTAGAACCATCGCTTTTGCTGTTGCATTCGATACTGTTTTTGGTCCATAGACAGCACAATTTTTTTTTGTCTGCCAGCCTTTTCACCCAGGGTCCTAGTAATACTGAAGAATATATCGAATTTTCTCTTTTTTTACTTCCATTCTTTAACATCGTAACACACTTAACCAAACACAAAACTGTAAATGAACTTTTTTTTAAGTTTACGCCTAACCTATCAGCATACTTTAAGCTTGTTTTAATGCAATGTATTAATCGTGATATACATATAGCTCACTAAAGACATCTAGCAAAAAAAGCTCATAACTTTTTACTTAACATATTATTAGGTACTAAAAATGCGCTCTAATGGGGTTTCTTAAGAAGGAACCATAGCAAAAAGTTTGGAAGAGCAATAGTGATACAGAAGAAGATCTTTCAGATATACAAGATCTTTCAGAGTCTGAAAACAATTACATTGATGAGCCAGATTTTAATTTTTGTTTGTTTTACCTTTTTGAGTGGATTTATACAGTACATAAACTTTTTTAAACATAATGAAAGGCTTAATACTTAATATATAGGATTAATTATTAATTAATGAGGGTATAATTATATTATGATGGATACCAAAGTTATTTTTTGTATTTGACCTATTTTTGCATAGATTATACATTGTAACAAACATGTGCATAGACATTACATATACACATAGATAATAACCTTGAGTAGGAAGAAGAGGATTCAAATCCATCAATGAAGGACATCCTCATGTTTGGATTTTTTTAATTACTTTTTTATATATGTTGTGCGTCAAGATAAAGACAATCTTAAACATTAATTAGGAAAATGAGAAAATGACACATGTTTTGTATTCATTCATATATATGCATAAAGTCCAATATTTCATAGACATACTTTTTCTACGATTTGCAGCACACCCAACAGAGGCATCCACAGGGGCCCCCACCTGGCTGGAGCTCCTCCAAAAATAAGGAATTTTTGATTTTTTCAAAAAAAATTAGGATTATAATTTTTTTGTGAATAGCTTTGGATTTTTTTTTTTTTTTTTCACAAAAAATTAAATATTAAATTTTTTTTTTTAAATTTAATATTTGCAATTTCTTTTTGAATTTTTTTTCCAAAAATTTTAATTTTTTGTGAACAGCTGTAGATTGAGGATTTTTTTTTTCAAAAAATTGATACTAAAAAACGGACGCCCCCGCCCAAAGGGTTGATAGGAATAATTTGTCGATAGAAATTGACGATAATTCATCGTTGAAGAATAAGAATGTAATTCAAACCCAATTTTGAGAATAATCATTCTAGCTTACTTTAGTGTTGACAAGTCATATATGCAAGTACACCATGAAGAGGATTATACGAAGATTGAATTTCTGTACATTTTCTTTAAGGAAAGGCTGATCTCCTCCTAGTTGTATGTACGTATGTATCCAGTTTTTCTGTTTGTGTCATGGATGATTAATGTACGTTTGGTGTTGTGTTTTATTATTATTGTAATTGTATCAGTTACAAAAATATGTTTCTAATTTTAATACTATAGATATGCAGTCAAACCTGATCTAACGACCACCTATCTTTATACGTGTCCCCGCACTAAGCGGCCATAACCAGTATTAAAATAAAAAATAGTTAGTAATTTGAAAACTTGGTTTAAGAGGTCAAATGGACTAAAAAGTTCCCTGACCGCTTAATACAGGTTTGACTATATAGTATTAGGGATGTTTGCTACCCTGTTACTTTAGTGGTATAAGATTATTCACATCTTTTAAAACATTAATATATTCAATTTGTATTAAAGCCCGTAATGGACGCGTCATTACGTTATATAAAAATGCCCGCCAATGACGTAACCCCACAATTTTCTATGCTCTTCTCCCATTAAAAAAGTATTTAATAGCTCACAAAAAAATCATCAAATTTATGAGCTAGCTCCAAACCTTGCGGATACAGGTTAATTGCCATTAATTGTTTTATAAAAAGTAATAAAAAAACTACCGAAATAGCGGTACCAATTTTCGTACCGGAACCGTTTGCACTGACGGCCCTGATTAGAGGGATATGCTTTTTATAGAGAGTAAGGCTTATGTCCTTTAATTTGTTGGTTCCATTTTAACATTCAATAGTTCATTATTTTCCTTAATATTAATAATGAAAAAAATAATTTCTACTCTTATAAAACATGGTTGTTTAGGCCCTCAAAATGTTCATAGGAAAAGGCTCTACACAAATAAGTAGCTGACCAAAAAAATACAAAAAAAATACAGGGGGAGTTGTTGATGTTAACATTTGTATTCTTACTCTAATTATGATAATAATCCATTTCAAATTATTCGGATTAATTCCTTCAGAGACGCCGCTAATTATCATAAAAATCACAAAAGTTCCAAATTATAATGATGAAAGAATATGATGGATTCTATGATTGAAAGATCATATCGGAGACAAATAAAGGTTATAGACCAGTGGCTCCCAGTCCAAGGGATCTCCACTAAGGACTTAATATCAGCAGTTTCATACTGAAAGGAATTTTTTTAAATTAGTTTTAGATAAATAAAAGGAATACTAAAAATCTGTCTCACATTATCCATAACGTGTCATATAAATAGCCCACTGGGTTCAGCATTGTTTCATCACTTTACCCAAATTACATTTGATTTCACAAAGAGAAAGGAACAAGCAACAAGATCATATATATTTGTCTAAAAAGAAAAGCTTCTCAAGAACTAGACCTGATGATTGACTGTGATCGACAGCCTACATCATGTGAGTTCAGTCCAGCAGCTCTTACTTTGTACAAAAGGTCGCAGGAGTAGATATTTGTAAGGCTAAAAAGAGCACATAAAACGACAGTTTCTTCAAATTTGGCTTCCTCGGTACTGGTGATGCAGAATGCAATTTTCCTTTGTAGGCTTAACATGTGGCATCCAATTGTCAAACCAAGAGATGGGTCTGGGCAAACTTGAACTTATTATTATTCTCAATTCGTATGAACCGGTCCCTTACTGTGTCGTCTATATAAACATAACTTTTGTATGTAGGCTACACAAAGTCATATATATTTTAAACAGGAATACCATGAAATTTGATGCCCTTTTGAGAAACACTGTTCTCTACATTTGCTTTTAAAACTTTACGCAATATTGTCTCTGGAAGAATGGTTAGATCCCCCTCGAATTTATATTTATTTAATCTATAAGTAGTATTTTATCAGTCCTTTTTTTAGTACTGAAGTCCAGTCCAGCTCAGTCAGGTCTAATTCAATCCTGCATATTAGTCCTAAAAACTTATAAAGTTCGGTCCTTGATGACGTCTCTCAACTTTATTTATTTCTTCTTTTTTTATTATTCCCAAGAAATGGTATGACCGGTCCTAAGACTGGACTTGCCCGAATAAATAAGCACTGACACAACACTATCTAAAATATAAGCAAAACCAAAAGATGTATTGATCTCATTAATGCTATAAAAAGTTTTGAGAAGCACTGATCTAGACAATGGTTAACATTCCTGAGTATCACAACCTATTCAAAAAAAAAAAAATTGTATATATATACAGTCCATAATTGATTGACTTATTATGCCAATGAAATATTAGAACGTTTATATACATGTATGTATGATCTTTGATTTTTGTTCAAGATAGGTTTTTGTGTTGATGCATCATATAAATGTTCTGAATAATTATGGATATAATGTCGTTCCTTCTTGCATGCATTTTTACGTATCCATGCCTATGTATGTTAGGGTGGGTCATTTTGAGGAGGTTTGATCAATTTTTTTTCGGAGAATTGACCCTGTACATTAAATTTAAATTGTGAATTCATGGATGTTCGCGTTGTTAGTTATGGAGTAATATGACACACCCTTTGAGGGCAGAAATCGGTGAGATTTTCCGTGCACCAAGATTGAGTTGCTATAGTGCTGAGTCTTGTTGCCAACAGGAATCCCCTTTAGGGTAGTTTGTATCCAACCAGGAATTCACAACCTATTTTATCCCAGAATAATGGGCGCAGATTAAGATCTGCAATACCTTGCGTTTTAGCTCCATTGCTATTGTTTGTTGACGTATCTCAATCAATTATACAGCGTATGAAAGCTGATAAATTTCGAAACAATTTCTTATAAATAACCTAACGTCGATTAAATTTAGTGTTGGATCAATCTTAGGACTGATTGCCTAATCCAGGGGTTCTTAGCTTTGTTGGAAGTACTCAACCCCATCAGTTTCATATAAACATTCACCCCGAACCCTTCTTAATTGGTCAAGAGGAGCGTTTTATGACAAATCCTGAGTTGGATGTGAGCTGTGACCTCCACCGAACCTTCTAAGAATGTCTCACCGAATCCGTGGTGATCAATCGAACCCAGTTTAAGAACCACTGGCCTAATCAGACTTTTTTTCCCTTTAAGTCTTTTTTTATCGGTAAGATCTTTTTAAGGACCGATATGTTGGTCTTTGAGTTCTACGGCCCTAGCTATATTTATTGCGATTCTTAACTCTCAGCTATGATATAAAAACGAAAAAATTATAAATGAAATCTTGAACGTATCATAAGTTCCAGCTACACACCTCCTACTTTAAACTCGAGGTATTTTGTCTCTTGTAAGATGTTAAGTTGAAAGGACAATAGTTAGTAACTACGTCATTTCAGCTGTTGTGCCGACCATAAAAGATTGACAAGAGTCGTTACTAGGCTTCACAAATTTTAGTAGGATCGGATTGATTATGGGACTGCAATTTTTTACCGATCCAACACTAATTGAACTAATAATGGCTTAATTGAGGTCCACTTGGCGCTGTACGATTTGCTGACACAGACTAGATAAATATAGTTTCAACAGAAATGGGAACTTCCATTTTCTCAAATACTGATATCCGACAACCACTAATAAATATAGATTCGTCAAATACAGACATTAATACTTTCAAGAACATCCATTAGTTGAGGGATTTGTTGAAAAGAAATAGAAATCTAGTTGGCGTACGAAGAAATCCCTTTTATCACTTTACCTTCATGTTTCACATGCCATAGGATATCATCATGCATTGAAAGGTAACCTGCCAGCAGTTTGGTTTGGATTTTTTTTTTACCTATGTTGTATTTTTTTCTTACCCAGAATTACCTCTTACTAAGTAACTTTGAGTATAGTTTTTTTTTCTTTTCCTATTTCTTGAAACTCTACTTTCAGTTCTTTTTTTACATATTATTAATATATATATATACGATAACAATACGTGATTGTTTGGTAGTACCAAAGCACACACTATGTACAATACATAGACTGCAACAGGGTGTGTTGAATTCCATTCTATGGTTAATGACTATGATAAAAACAACACAACAACAAACAAACAAAGGAACCCGTCGTGGGGAGATTATGCATCGTTTCATTTCTGCTACTTTAAAATTAATAATGATAAAAGTAAACCTGAAAAGTACATATATTAGGGTGTGTCGAAAATCAGGATTTGAGGAACTGTAATATGGAGGGGGGTAATGAAGAGCAAGGCCTGGAAAGTCCTCCACCGCAAGGTTGATTGCCTGAAGGCCTCCGTTGACGAGAAGAAGTTGGCTCCAAAGACTACACGATCCAGGTGTTCAAGGCCTTCAGGCCCAGACTGGAGACCATAGTGGTAGCAGAAAGAGAAGATTTTGAGAAATTAAAAATACCGGTTGGTCCATTAAAATCAAATCACTTTGAATTTTAAACTTCAATTAAATATAATTTATTAATTAACTATAGAATTTCAATAAAGTTAATACTATAAATAGATGTGTCTGAGCCCTCTTCCAGGCGGTAGTGGAAGGCCTGACACCCACCACTGCGGATGTAGTCATCTGTCATGGTGCTGACTGACAGTGGCTTTGATAGCCTTGATGTTTGGATGAAGGGCACTGTAGACCTTCCCCTCGACATGCATCAGGCCCTTAAGTGGCATCAGGCCCAAAAGTGTCAAAAATAGTTCAAAAGAAATCGAAAGAGTCTTGCAATGAAGTAGATGGATTTCTTTCATTGCTGGTGTCAAAAGTGACCTATTCATCCTAACAAGGCTCTTTTGACCCACTTTTTTGATAGTTCTCTGGACAGTCTTGTGTGAAATTCCCAAAATCCCCGTAGACTTGAAGAGATTGCCCTGGTCTGTTTTATTTAAATCGTCTGGATCCAGTTTGGCCTTTTTGACAAAGCCCTTATTCCTCTCCAACGTTTCGGACTTGCTGACGGCGTAGACGGTGGTCCTGGAGATACCCAAACTGCTTAGAGTACGCGAATGGAAATGTGTCAATCACGTTCAAGTCTCCTTTTCTCGACTTGTAAATAAGCTAGAGAGCTTATGTTTGTTTTGTTTTGTAACTAATTGTTTATGCTTTAATATATCGAAATAAAAAAATAATTTCAATCACTCAACTTTAATTAATTATTGAATTTGTAAGTGTTCAGATTTCAATGGACCACCACCTACATACTGTTCTTGATGAAGTTGATTTAAATCTTAGTATCAAAATATTGCCTTCCCACGCTGTATTTTGTGGATTTTTTGTAAATATATTAACCAATTATGGTCAAAAATTTGTTTCCTGACCATAAACTTGAGTGGTATATTTAACCTATAATAATAATCAAATGGTTCAAGCTTTGTTCTTTAAAAAAAATAAAGTTCCATAAAAATGAAATTTTGTATTTTTGTAAAATATTGTGTTATTTTCATCTTTACGCATCAAGAGCAGACATCAATTACATTTCCATTTTTTTCCAAAAATAATAATTTATTATAGTAAATAGTTACTTTTCATAAAATTAAGCAGTGCAATCTTATCTTTACGATAGTTTGAAGGGGGACAAGTGAATCATTCTCATAAAAGAAATCAAATATATGGGAAAATATACATTTTAAAAGTGTATATATTATTTTTATAGCATTACACAACTTTACAAAAAAAAGAAAAAAGATAACCTCTCGGAAAAAACCCACCCTAATGTGTATGATGTTAGGCCCTTTGTTCCATGTTTTATTTGATGCCCATGAACCCACATACAAATATTATTTAACGCATCATTAAACATTAATGAAAGTAATTAATCGTTAGAAAGTGACATTCTGTCTTTGTTCTTCAGATTAAAACTTTTTTAGCATAGGATTTGCAAAAAAAAAAAAGTGTGTTTGATTATTGGGATGGGTACTCATTCATGCATTTCATTTTCTGATTTTTTAAAATATTTGGGGTTTGTAAGAAGGTAGTAATACTCTCGGGGTTGGTGTTGAATTTTTTCTTTGAATTGTATTACTGATATCCCATTTTTTACCGATCCTAATATGAACGAGCTTTTTTTTAAGAAAAAAGAAGAAGATATGTTTGCTTATTTTAATCCAATTTTTGGTAATGTTAAACCTGGTCTAAGGAACACCTGTTTTAAGTGGTTCCAGGACACTAAAGGTATTTGATGGATGATTCATGCGTTAATACTACATATGTAATGATGATTCCCAATCATGTCGCTCCAATTATAGACAATAAATGGTCATAAATTGCAATGATTAAGTGTTCATTAATTAATTATCGTTTTTTGACTCTAATTCTCAAGATGGCTTTGTTCTTTGGATGAGAAAACTTAGGTTAATCAAAGAGCACAAGTTTCTTCAGAAACAATACGAAATATATTCCCCCAAGAAATCCAAAAATCGACAGCTGATAACAAAAACTTATATATTTTGTTTGAGTAATTGTCATGATTTTTGTTACAGTGGTTCTAATTGTAGTTCGAGTCAACTGTTGATGCATCCTCATAACGAAATGAATCAATTATAAGCAAAGTGTTTGTTCCCCCACGGTTTTAAACGTGTCATCGCAGACAGTGGCCATATCTAGGGACGTTAATTGGTTGCATTTTGTTATTTTAGTGTGTTTAATAGTTGGGAATTATATTGTTAAAATTTCTTTTCCTGAGCTGTTTTTATTATCATTTAACTTCTGAGGAGTGAACTTTCTTTTCAAATAAATACAAGCTATCATTGATGCAAACAAAACCAGATTGCACATTTGCATGTGCTCATAAAGAACGGAGAGTAACCTTAAGGATATGTTTCGGAGTTATAAAATCAAGTTCTTGGAGGAGTAGAATTGAGGATCGTAATTCTTTCCTATTCCCTTGTTTAATTCCTTCTCCCCCTCCTCTTTGTCACGGCGGATCTAATGAGACGTCCTAACATCTGAAAGAGTTATATTCTAAGATATATTTTGTTTTTTCAAAAGCAATGTACATATTTTCCTTTCTGTTATGTAATCATTGCGTTTTACATCAGCTAATTTTATCTTTCATTCAAGGAGATTTCCTTGCTTTTACCTATATTTGAATTTGATATTTATAATGTATTTAAGAATTTTCTTTAATTTTCCTTATAAATATACAAATAGGAAGAGCTGTTAACTAGTACAAATTGCTATCAAAAATGATATGAAAGATTTTAAATGAATATTTTAAAGTGTGGGAGGGTACTAATGATTAGTATAATGTAATGATTGGCATTAAATTAGGTAAATTCGATATATTACGAATGTAATTTTTGGCTTCATTATTTAATAAAAATGATTAATTAACAAGTATTGAGGGGTACATCATATAATTAATCCGTTCCATCACTCCTAAATATAGAATAAATGAGTAATTACAATATCAAAGTTAATTAATAATATCATTTAATAGTAGGTCATTCGAATGACTAACATTATGATTAGAGGGAGCATATTTTGATTTCCAAAGAAGGGACACGTGGCTCAATCCGTGACGTTTTTTTAGGAGGGGAATACTTTGAAATTTATTTTATACTAAGGTACTCTGCATTGTACGATATTATTAGGCGTAGACACACAGACAAATTTTGTTTTAATAGTATAAAAGGTAACAAAGAGTACTTATCACAAGTATTTATTGAATGCTTGAACGTTCTCTCCTCAAGAACGAAAGAATTTGCTTCAGCATTTATTTATAAAAATGATCTGATGAACCAGGGAGTACTTTAGTCTCTAGAGCGCTCATTGGTTGTGCTTTAATAGCAGACACTCCTTCCTAGACCTCACTGAAATTATGTTTATTTTTATTTAAAGTACTCTCATCTTCTTTTAATGAGCTTGTTGTTAAAAATGAGTTCTCATCCAACACACAAATATACAGACGGACAGAATTTGATTGCTTAATATAAAATAATTCTCGTTATTCTTTGGTTAAAACAATTATTTATATTTTTGTTCGTTTCCTTCCATAATAACACAGGTAGGTGATTTCATGAATTTATAAAAAAAAGTCTATGAAACTTATCGCGGCTATACTGGACTAACACAACAATATACACTGTATTTGGTTTTCAGCTGTCGACATTTCTGCTACTTTTTCTCCCAATCAGTCTTTTGAACGTTGATTAGTTGAATTAGAATAAATTCATCTAAAATTGTGAATAATTCTCAAATTTGGAGTTATTTTTAAATGAGTTATTCCATCGTTGGGATGAATTGATTTACTACTTCCAATTGATTTTGGGCCGTTTTTCTGGTTTTTTCGAAGGAATGTTTCTGTGATGGAACAAAGGTAACAGTTACATGTTCCTGAACACAAAAATATACAGAGTATTTTGTTGTATACTGCTCTTTTTATCCTAATGAGTCTTTTGAAAGTTGATTAGTTGAATTAGAAATTACATAAATAATTCGACAGTTGAAAAAAATAATTGGCTAACTGCCAACTGATTTTAAACCATTTTCCTCATGTTTCTTTTCGTACGAAAGGCTGCGATATGCCATAAATGTTTCTGCATAGTGAGAGTTTTACACCCTAATAATGATTAAATAAAACCTTATGTGACGTGGAAATTTGAATTAACTTAATCAGCATGTACAAGTTACAACTTGTACTTATGCATACATGGCACGTATATATATATATATTTTAAAAGACCCTTATTCTAAGGAAAAGTTATTAAATGATACACATCGTCATTTAAATCCATCATTGTTATTCAAGTGTAAATTCATTTCCTTGCACATCATACTTACTTCTTGGCTTGTATCCCTATATTTATATATATATATAATGTGTATTTGGAACATGACAGTAAAATATTTTATATTATAAACATAGATACTAGTGTTGGGTTCGGCCTGAAAATATTGGACCGGTCTGAGACCCTTATGATTTCAAAGAAATTCGGACTGGATCAAAGAAAAATTCGGTCAGTATGGATTTTTCTTTATAATTCGGTCTGGAGGGTTCTATTGATGAACTGTTCGTGACGTTAGTTCTGTTTCAATATGATGAATATCCATCCTCGATACCGTCATAATATGATATTAAATGACTTACTTATATCATATTTGTAACACTCATAAATCAGGTGGATAGATTGAGACTGAAAAAAGTTGGTTCACGATTAGAAAACGATTAAATTTCGGTCTATGGTCTGAGATATCGGTTTGGACGGAAATATCGGTCAAGAAAAAATATTACATAAGACCAAACTGGAAAAAATCGTTCTTGGACCGATTCTATGGATAAACTGTTGATGATGTCATTTGAGTTTCCAAATGTTGAACATCGGATACTAGAATAAGATAATATAAAGTTAAATTACTTGCATAAATCCTATTTCTAACACTCACACATCAGGTTAGCTGATAAAATTTGTCCATAAATTGAAACCCCTCTAAAAACTATATATATTGAGACCGAAAAAGTCAATTGACGATTTGACAACGATTAAATTTCGGTCTAATTCAAGACATTGCGGTCTGAATTGAAATATCGGTCTATAAAGAGTCACTTACGATGGAACCGAAAACAAATAATCGGTGTTGGACCCAGTCTCAACACTAATATTTCTACGTATTAAAAATCCTAGGATTTATTACCTTTCTATCTATTAAATCTTGGATTAAGACTTAATACTAACAATTTTTATACCTACTTTAAACATAGATAATAATGGATATTAGGCAAAATATATATTATATATACTATTCCCTTTACCTACATAAATGTAGACTATTATGTATATTGGGGAAAAGAGGGAGTTATTTCATCGTTTTGCGCAATTTATTTTGATAGATAAAAATTTCTAAATATCTCATTAAAAGGTTAAGACCTTCATCCTTCCAGTGAAAATATTAATATATGATTTTATTTTATATAAAATCATAAATTATGAATATTATTAATTATTATTATAAAACAATACATACACCGAAGATACCCCCACCCAGACTCATTCCTCCCTCATTCCCAAGGCTTTTAATACAGGGTGACACTTAGCTTTTATTGTTTCTTTATCAAGTGTAAATTAAACACATATTTATAAAAATGTCTAAAAGTCATTCGTAGAGCAGAATTTCAATTTCTCCTTTCAAATGAGTTGATCGTATTGCAACGGGTAAATAGGGGATATCCTCTTTCCGGCCGAAGTAATTATTCAAAAATAGTGAATTGATATGGAGGCTTTGTCCAATACAGACCAGTAACTTCACCCATAGATAGTGTTTGATTGATCTAAAAAACTAAAAAGACTACAGTCTTAGGACTTTTCCTGGTCGGTCTTTTATTGTAACTACAGCAGCGAAAATGAAGAAGTTTTTAACTGCGTCATAGGAGCTAGAACGCATAATACGCAAAAAGGAGCTAGCGTCACCACGACAATTTGAGGAATATTTTGTAGAAGAGTTGCTACGACATAAAACAAATAAATACTAATCCAACTCACTCTTTCTGTAGTAAACACGTATAGGCTGGAAATTCTCCGATATCGATCCTCAATTCTACTCCGAGGCCAACAAGTACTTACTCTGACAACTCTCCTACAAATCTTTAGTGTTACTCTTCGTGTTTGACGCTCTAGTGATTACTTTATATTAATATGTTCCCTCTTCATAAAAATAATAATAACGGTTTTGGAAAATGAAATAAAAAACTGTTCAATTCCCAACTATTTAAGTATCCCCCTCGTTCAACGTCATATATTTTTTTTTTTACAAATATAATCAACCCTGAGATTTCATGAACTATTAATCAATTAGACAGTTCGGATATTTAATTAAATTGAACATGTGACATATCATTTGTAAGGTGATACCCTAAGAAGTTCAGTGCTACAAAATTCTTATAGAAATTTTCCTTGATTAACATTGAATTAAAACTTTAAAAAACAATGCCAAAAATTAACTACCACCCTGTCTACTACTTCGTTAAAGTCAATTGGCTGTAATAACGATAATAATTACTATCATTATTAATTGCTAACGAGATTTTCACTCCATGGGGAATACTCTAAGTCTTCTTGAATGATTATATATAATAATATACTTTGTATGTATATTATTTTGTGTTCTTGACTATGTTCTACACGAACATTTCCTTTCCTTTGCTCCTCCACGAGGTATGTACGTAGTAGGCTCCATTGTTTTGTTTTTTCTTCTTATCAAAGTGAAATTTTATATGCGATGAATTATAAGGAATTTGTAAGCAGATAGACGAAAGAAATGGGAAGGGGAATAGAGACCCGTTGCAGCTCATACATACATTGTGTGCTTACGATAGTCATTTATTTTTTGATAATATATGGATTAGTATACAAATCCTGAAATAAAGGATTAGGTTCACTGAAGGCATTTGTAACTTTGCCTACTCTATGATATCTTAAATATCACTTTCTTATTAGGGATATGCCCGCCTGTAACATAAGCATGTCAATAGAATAAGGTATGAGCAAATTAAAACAAATATACGGATTTTAATTCCGTAACAAGTAATGTCCTCAATAGTTTGGCAACTCTGAGATCTATGTTGATAAAAGTGTGCTCATCAGATTTAGCTGACAACACTGACGAAGGAAAAATAAGACATCCTTGAGACGTCCTCCTAATACGAACGTACGTCCAAGGAGATTATTTAGTATACGAAGCTCCACAAATCAACTGTTTACAATGTTGCCAAGACTTTGAAGGAGTCTGATAGGTTGGGAACACCTGCAAGAAAGACTAATGATCGTTCTAAGATCATAAAACGCACTTTCGACTTCCTGAAGCAAACGGCCAAAGGAAATTTTGCCTCATAGCAAACCAGATCTGAACCCCTTGGACTAAACTTTTTTGGGGGTCTTGGACAAAATCCAAGAAACCTGTACATGACACTGTTGACTCCTTGGGGGTTTCCATTCTCGAGGCATTGACCAATATGGACAAGGAGTTCCTTATCAAGGCATGTCCAGGCTCAGGGTAAGGTTGGAGGGTTTAGTTGAAACTGCTGTAGGTGATTGGTTTGAGGGATTGACTTCACCATTAGACCCCATCATGTAAGAGCAAAGAAAATGCGAATTGCTGAATAAATTCTAAACTACATTATCTTTAATTTTTCCGGATTTAAAATTCCACCTTTTATTATCTACAGTGTGTGTTTACAGTCTGTATCTTGTTGTTAGAACTAGTTGTTAAAAAAATGGTAATTCAGAGAATAATTTTGACAGCGCCCTCTATGTGTGTCACATACACCACAACTCTACATTAAATAATATTATTATTTAATCACTTTTTATAAAAATTGTGTTGGTTGTTTAGTAGAGGTCGTATAGAGTTGGAATTTTTAACTTAAAAATAGCATATGAAAAAAAAATGTAACTGACTGTGACCTTGGAAAGTGACTTATAATTACAAGTTCGGTGGGGTTAAAATGAGATTTTGTCGTAGTCAAACACTCGTGCATCCCACCACAACGCTATCACGTACCTAGAAAAAAATAATGATCTTGACGCACGTAGTCTTGAGCTGTATCAAACAAATTCAATATTGATAGTTTCTGAAAAAAATCAAAGCCACTGTCTGAAGTCATCCGATGCTCCCTTATCTATCGAAATCAAAAGGAAATTAGAGTAAATAATATTCCTGCCATGATGATAGTCTCTGTATTGTGCTTTGATGATGATATCTTTCGTCTTATCTATCTCTATAATCGTTTTACATTTCCAACCCACAGGGGGATTTTTTTAGTTGGTTTCTTATACAATATATTCTTTTCATTTTTTCCTTCTTTCAAATTATGTTTATTCAATGGAACACATTATTAATTAATATTTTTTTTTTTACTCATGAATTATATATTATGTATGTACCTACATAATATGTACGTTATAGCCTGTATACCGGGGAGGGGGGGTTTATACCTACAAGAGATTTCCGTGAAATTACATATATCTTATTATAAGTTTTGATGACATTTCAGATGTCTCATAGCTTTTTTAAAAGAGTTGCATGTATTCTGGTGATGTGCGTCAGTTGATTTTTAGCCCGGGAGTTGGGTTATGTATTTCAAAATTATACCCACCCACCCCGGGGACATTGAAGCCATACTTTTGGGATTTTTTAAAAACTAAATGTTCAGATGAAATTATTGTCCTGTCTAAAACATTTTAAATGTTTTGTCTTCAGGTTATTCAATAAAATAAAGTTTTTTTCAAAAAAAAAAAAAAAAAACACCTCATATTATTTTTATAAATAATCTGCAGGCGCCCATGATGACGTCACCATCATTAATTTGCAAATATGTACTGAAACCCCAGCTCAAACAATACTTAACTCGTTCAATCCATAACTATTGATGTTTCTTTGTTGCGGATTTGATTGTACTACAGGATTTAAAAAGCTGAACCCGTGGGCTATTAAAAAAAACAAACCCGTGCACCATCAGTGATACTAATAAAAGACATTTTGAATTCTCCCGGTTTTTTTTTTTTTTGTGCAAAATCGGAGTAATTCTTGCCAATGTCCATTTGTTCATTTCCTACTCTGTTATAGTCAACTGATTGTAGCTGATGAAGTGAAACGCCCTGATCATTATTTTTTCCCTTCTGCAAAACATGTTCAAATTGTCAGGGGTTACTTTCGGTTTCTTTTTGTTTAACATGCCCAAAATGCTAACTATTTTCATCACTAATACATATATATATATGTATGTATATAATTATAATATTGATTATAATAATTAAGACTATATGATGGGTATTGGGCATTGGGTTCTGGAGGAGTTTGTAAGGCATATCTCAGGTTGCCAAAAGTGATGTACATGTAATGGTCTTAAACCATTCAATTGTTCTCCTGGCTTTGTGTGCTGATGAATTGTCTTGCTAGCAGCCACTGTCTTCATCCAAGGTACAACAACCGTTTCTAGGACATCAATGTAAACATCTTGGTTGATTCTGAGGCCTAAGCTTAAGGGGGAAAAACGATCCAAAACATGGCCTTCACTGAAGCCAGATTTTACTTCTAGAATTCTATGGTTTTGGCTGAGACTATGTAGTTTAAAATCTAATCTTTAAAATATGTATAAAAATACTTTAGTTTCATAGTAGTATTTATTATTTACAAACGGAATCCTGTTCGAAGACAATTTCCCGGGAAATGAACCATCCTAATGTACATTGTATGTAGTCATAATATTCAAAAGAAAACCTTAAGATGGAATATGAAAGGAAATGGAAGAATCAGCGCTGTAGTAAATTAGGGACGCACCACATCCGGTCTATAGGAAACAGAGATTGAGTCCTTCATGACGTCAATAACTTAAAAGAACTTATTATTTTTACTAAATAATCGGGTTGTTTTTTAGAATGGTAATATTAATAGTAGTACAAAAACAACACCAGAGGGAGCTGTTGGAATGATTGATTCACTCTTTATTTTTTCCACTCTCTCCTTACGTGTGTATACGTATATAATTATTGGTCTAAATCACGCAATGAGAAACATAGTACATATATAAAGAATGATATATATATATATATGTTTGTAGGAGTAATTTATAACTATTCGTCGCTGTTTCCTTCAATTTGTAGTGAGAGATAATTATTTTGGGATATCTGAAATGAAAGTCTAGACCCGGATTATGACTTGTGATTTATATTTTGTCCCTTGGAAGGAAGGGATAAAGTTATATGAAGAACACGAGTCCTCGCTCTTAATCAAGGTCATCTTAAAATATGAGTGATTTGTGGATTCGACTTAACTCATATTGTGAGACGATTTTTTTAGTTAAAAAAACCCAGAGTTTAGACTGTGAATATGAATATGAATTCCCGCTCCGCTTTCTAGGGCATGTTTTATACACCTTAATCTTTCATCAGTTCTAGGAGCGATTAGTTGATACTTCGGTCTTCAAAACTGAAGGCAAGAATGAATTATGGCTAAATCATACCATACTATACTCATAATAATATGGCTAGATAGACGCAAAATTAATTCAAACCTTTAGTATGAATCAGTATCCTTCTTATGAATCATGATTATTGATGACAGCTATTGATAAAACAGTAGAAATTAGATTAGGATTAATCAGTTCTGGACTAAGAGAACTGCAGTTTTTATAGTAGTTTTTTTTTACCGGTCCAACACTATTCAGTCATCAATAAGTCTCACGATCTTTACTACATATCTTGTGAATATTTATTTTATTATACATATTTTCCAATGAGTTTATTTTCCTCTATCTATTGATTTATATGTAGGTATTTTGGGATAAATGAAATGATGATTTGACAATATACTTAATAGGTTTTGTCAAGAGTTATTTCTAAGAATCATAAACCAAGCGTATTATGATTTTATAGGCTATAACATTTAAAATATGGAACTGAAATCAAAGCAAATACAATAAATAACTTTATGCTTTTCAAACTATTAAATTGACAAGGTACATATTCTGCGACTGATTAATCTTTTCCATTTTTCGTCAATTCCTAATTTAACTAGTCGAGTCGTTAAAGATGGACTCGGCTCTTCACAACTTTTGTTGTGTTAGACCGACGAGGATTTTGGTACAGTTCAGTACAACGGTTTTATAGACTTTGATTTTTAGTTGTTAAAAAAATGGACTGCTCGATCATTCGTGACGTCATTGAGGTGTTTCTTCTTTATGAAAAAAATATTGTAAAAACATGGCATTATTTCGGTTACATAAAAATATACAATTATTTTGTTGTCATCTGTGCCTATGGCTATAGTGTATCTGATAATTATCACTCCAAGGGTATTATTGGCTTAATAAATAATACCCACAAACATACAAATTTACAATTTATTTCGTTCTCAGCTGTCTATTTTCTTGCTTCTTGTTGATTGCTTGACTTTGAACTAGCTCTTGTCAAGTTATTAACAATTTCTAAAATTATAATCCAATAATTATTCCATATTTGAGAAGAATTATAAAACAATCAACCCATTTGGGCCTTCCTTCCCCCTGACTAGCGTTGGAGAAACAGTTGCATGATACAATTATGTAACAACGTGTTAAGGTGTATTTAAAGACAGGTCCGTGTTTTTTTTGGTTTAATTTGTCAATTTCTAATTTATCATGTCGAGTCGTCAAAACTAGTGTTGTGTCGTTCCTTATTTATGAACGAGGACCGTAGTTGAGTCCGGTCTAGTCCCATTTCTACATTTTAGTAGTTAAAAAAAAGAGGAAAACTCGATCCCCCATGACGTTTCTTTCTTATGAATAAAGCGGGTAAAAAGTATGGATAAATAATGGATTAGAAAAGGAAAGAAAAAAAAAGTTCTTGCGTGTGCTCTTTTTTATTTTTTGTTTATTCATTGCCAAATCAATGTCATGATAACATCTCTCTCTCTTATAAAATAGTTTGCCGCCTACCTTTGTGTAATATACTAATACTATTAGTGATATGCATAAACAAATATATTTAAATTTCCCTAGTATTCATTGGAATATAGAAGATTCTCATTTCTAGAGCAGAAACACGTTATAATCTATCTTCCAAAATCATAATATAATAGACAGCTGTTTTAGAAAATAAAATGTAATCAATAGTACCATATGCCTCTCTCCCACCCTCTCCTACTTATGAATCAAAATCATTAACTAGGTTTTATCTTTCTAACACAAAAATAGACAATTTATTTTGTTCTGACTGTCAATGTATCCGCTTTGTCGGAGCGTTGATTGGTTGAACTACAACGAATTCTTTTAAGCTCTGAACAATTCCCTACAAATATTCAATAATAATTCAAAAGTTGAGAAGAATTGGCAAATTACTAAATACAAACTGATTTTGTTCCTTTTTTGAGCTTTTATTCTGGAGGAAAGTTTGCGCTGTACAATCAAAGTAACAACGTGTTTTATGTTGTAAGTAAGGACAGATCATCATAGACTGGACTGAACGGAAGGAAGTAAGACCAACTCCTCAACACTACTTAAAATAGCCTTTCTTCTTTCTATAGGTATACATAGTTATAGATAATGATAAAAGAAGTTTGCCAGGTGGATTTTTTTTATGAAATTTCATCACCGTGTTAGATCTTGTAAATGGATATTTCCTGTTGTCGTTGTGAATATATTGTCGACGCTATCCCTCGTCACCCCTGTCTTCTAGCAATAATAAAGGAAGGACTGTGGTGCTTTACTAACTATTACAGAGTAGGAACATCTGCTCAGGGTTTATCTAAAATAAAAGTGTACTACTATTCCTCTCAGCGTTAGATAACTAATGAGGTAGAGACACAGAGAGAGAGAGAGACATAGTGTGAGTGATGGACTGAAACTCCTCTTGATCAAAATTAACTGACTTAAAATGATTTATCGTAGGCTCACATTATTATGATGTTTGCGTGTTTAAAGGTTTGTAATACTAACTCTGTAGCTATGGTGGTTAATATATATATATACAATATATAGTGCGTCAATATAAAAACAATCTTAAGTAATTGTAAAATTATAATGTGTACTTAAACTGAATCAGTGCAACTCCACCGTACCAATTAAAGGAACAATGACCTGAAATTAATTTGTAGTTAGCTAATTACATCCATATCTCCAACACTATTTAATAGTTGACAGCTCAAGGATGAGTACATAATTTGAGTTAAACAAATCAGTGTTTAGGACAATTATGTAATAAGTGAAACAAGTGTTATTGACAAATCAACACCTGTCAAAAATAATACAAATAGAAGTTGTGGATGTGGTCTGTAGGGAGAATAGTTGTAGTCGGAGCAAATATTATTATAGACGAGCGCAAGACTTTCTGTAGTTGCAAGCTCAAGGGTGTTTTAATTTTTCCCAAAGCTTTATTCTTTAATGCTTAAGGAGGGAATATCAAAGTATAAAGTCATCTAACTAACTAAGTGTAGAATTGAGGATTTACATTATTGTATTTCCTTCCTCTTAAAGCTGGTACCAGCAATACAACATCCTGAGAACTAAGCGTCACTTCTCCAAAACATTATTCAAATTGTCATATCTGATTATTTTTTTCGTTTTTGTGGAGTATTTCGATAGAAGACCGCCCTTAGATACTATAAGAGAGATTCCTTTATTAATTACTATTATTTTGTTAAGTTCCTTAGCTAGGGTTACTTGAAGACATCATAGTCTGGTCCATGGGGATCAAAAATGCAGCTTTAATTTTACTAATTACTTTATTATTAGGTGTAAATTTTACTTGGATACAAGGCTTGTAGTATTTCGAAGCCAGGCTTAGAATTAGAAACAGGCTATACTGTTGTACTTTTTTTCTATTAACAGGATTCTACTGCTTACACGTAAAAGTGGGGGCTACTTTCTTGGGTGTGTGTTATTTGCAAATAAGTCGTGACCATTTAAGGAACAGCCATTTCTTTGGGTTTCAAGTTTTTGGTTTCTTTTAGTCACTGACAGGTAACAACTATACAAATAGTAATAACTAGTAAAAGTAGAAAAATAAATATAGTCGTTTTTTACCATCTTTTGTAACTATTCATATATTTTATACACAAATATTGTTGTGAGATAGAGAGGTTTGACGGTAGAATTTAAAATTCTTAACTCTAGGATAGTTAATTAATTTGCGGATTGAAGAAGTACATTGGATGTTTGATAACTTAACTTTTCTCTTGTTGAAAATTATACATTTTTATGTTCATACACACATTTGAAGAGTCCAGAGTTCAATTGCTCATAAATAATATTTATATTAGGATGGGTCATTTTGTAGGGGATTTGATCAACTTTTTGAAATTTGGATATCAGAGGAAGAGTTGTACGTTGGTATGAAAATAAGTTATAGCAAATATGAGCTGGAGGGAGTGGGGTTCACTGTTCCCCACTAAATAATATCTAGTTTTAAATTGTCTATTTTTTTCACGTAATTGATTTCTTTTTGTCAGAATGATTCACTCACCGCCATTTACTCTATCTGAAGTTTATCAATGTCTTTCATGGCATTACCAATTTCCCAATATTTCTTCTTCTTCTGATTTTCCGACACACTCTAATGGACATATCACCACTGATAAGTCATAATAATAAGTCAAAATATAATTAATCGTTTCAATTTATAGTTGTATATCATAATTGATATTGTTTTATTGAATATGACGTAATGAGTTCAGTAACATACTTATAAATGCCACTCAATAATATTAAACAGAGCTTATTACTTTGTAATTATAGCAACAACGATGTTTTCCAGACTAAGTTTATGTCTTTATTTTGCATAACTATCTACTCAAACATGTTCATTAGATGGCATTATATTTGAATAATAAATCAAGAAAACATGTAGATAGTATTAAGTGTATTTTTTTATTATAATTATACCTTACAAAATATCAATAATTTAGTATTTCTCAAAATGTCCTCCTTTTGCCACCACTATGGACTCCAGTATTTGTCTAAAGACCTTGCATACCCTGATAACGTAGTCATTGATATATCGGTTCACTCCTTCTCAACGGGGGCTTTAAGGAATCATGGTTGCAGGTGGGTAACTTTGCAGGCCTTCAAAAAGTCCCATATTCCAGTTGCGATTAGTCCGATGATGAAAGGGGCACAGGTTTCGAGGTCGGAAATTGGTAAGGTTTTCCTTGCACCAAGCTTGGGTTGTTTGTCTTTTTGCCTCCATTGTCGTTTGTTTGTTGACGTATTGCAACCAATAGTCAAGCCTATAAAAGCAGATCAATTTTAGATCAATTTTTTTTAATAACCTAACATCTATTGCAAGTAACAATGGCTCTATGGAGCTCTAATTGGCGGGGTACGATTTGCTTATGCTCACTGTACATATTATGTATGCTTAGCATGGATTTACCTTACTTACACTCAAATATAATGTGTAATTAATCATCAGCTGTCGATGGTTCTGCTTCTTTTCCCTTCATCAGTGTTTTGAACGTTGATTGGTTGAATTTGAATTAGATCTTTTAAAGCTGTGAGCACTTCTCAGCAACTATTAAATAATAATTCTACAGTTAGGAAGAATTGGCAAACTACCGAATGATTTTGTGCCTTTTGTCCGTTCCTTTTGGAGGAGGGGTTGTGAGATACAATACAGTTATCGAGGTGTTAGTGATACGTTGAACATTTATGAAATGCTGCTAATGCGAATAATTGAGTTGTGTAGCACTACATGACATATGTAGTGCTAATACTGATCGCTATGTTATAAACACATGTGTGCCATAACTTTTTATTCTTGCTATTAAGAGAAAGAAGATGGAGGATTGAGTTTCAAACCTCATTTAAATGAGTTACACTTTTTCCCCCAATTGCTTCCTTTTTTCATATTTAGCGTCTGCTATCTATTCATTTTTATTCTTTTGGTCATTAAATTCTCAACAAATGTGAAATATCTCACATAAGTGACAGCCTTGTTTTGTTGGAGTTATCTCTCACTCACTCTCTCTGCTGTTTATCGTCAACGTGACATTATTAGCGGATTCAATGAGTTTACATGTCACACATCTTTATTGTTTTAAATATATCTAGCCAACTTTTCCTCTAAGAAACAATGTACTTTAATAACTAATGATGAAAATCCAGTATAGAATGGGTATGTTGAAACAAAAGAAACCGAAAATCAACATGGTAACCCTGACAATTTGAAGAATGTTTTGGAGGAGAGCAAGGTTAATAGAAATACAAGGTAGACATACCATCATGTAATCGGGCTTATACTACCAATGACAAATTAACGGGACAGCTAATAAAATACACCGGACTTTCATCACTGATAACAACTAAGAGTTAGGCAAGGACTATTTTCAGCTGATTATTTATTAAATAACTAGTGGGAGTACCTAGTATTGCTCGGAGTTATTTGTTAATCCAACACCTTTGTTATCCACATTCATTGTATGGTCAATCGTAAAAAAAAATACTTTTTTCACATCTATGAATAATTATACCCATATTTTAATTGAAGTCTATATTCAAAAATTATATTTATTTTATATATAAATTTAAAAAATATTTAAAATTGGGAAGACCAATTCTAAAGGACTTATTTAAATCAATATTTTAGTACTTCCGTATTGTAGTAAGATCCCCTTTTACTCTTAATTGTTTAGTATTATTTAACAAATTACTAACCGTGGTTTTATTTTTATTTTCTTTTTTAATATGACGTACTGAGCTTTACCTACACAGATTCATTATTACAGCGTTCTTTCATAAATCAAGTAATCACGCAGCTCTAAGATATGAAGTGTACACTGAAAAAAAGAGGAGCCGACAGACTGAACGTGGTAATCTTCACAATTTAAAGAATGTGTGAAAGGAGATCAGCTTAGTTCTCATGACGTGGGACAATTAGGTCAGCTACAATCAGCTGTGAGAGGGAGGAAATAAATGTAAATCCCACTCGTTATATAGCAAGCCTATGGGGGCCTCAATTCAACAAGGACTTACACTTATAACTACCGAGCAAGCCCTTCTTGCTAATATTCATCTTTCATAGGCACATACACTAGTTAATACTTAATACATATATGTAGTCTCTTCATTATTAGAATCATAATGATGGCAGCTGTAGATAATAAAAAAAAATCATGTTCGGCTTGGAAGTACAAAAAGTCGCTCCCACTTTGATTCCCGCTTATAACGTACACCTCCACTCATATACATTACGTGTACAGTCACATCTGACCTAATGGGCACCGCACTAAGCGGTCATATCCAAAATATTTAGAATGGTTATAAATAGGAAAACTGGTTTAAGAGCTCACCTGCACAAAGTGGTTAAGATTTCAGATTCCCTTGCCTAATTCCTTAATACAAGTGCGTGATGGAAAACTAAACATCTTGAAAAAGATTAATTTCGCAAACTAGAAGAACATCATTCACTAAACTTCGTGCAAATGTTAGCACAAGTGTTGAACCCAATTAATGTAATTTGGGTCCATAGAGTTCCAATGCTCATAAATGGAAGCCTCGAGAGTTTTGAGATTTGATACAATTGTCCGATTTTCCCTGGCTTGAAGGAAAAGTTGAACGGTTTGTCATCTGACGAGTATAGTGGTCATATCATTTCTGGCCAGAATGGAATGTTGGTCTCCAAAAAGGACTCTGTAACCTTTGCTGGTGCAACATTTTGTTGAAGCTTGTCTATATACCAATACCGTCATTAATGGCTTTCTTAACGTTGTAAATAGTCTGTCTTCATGCTTCTAATGGTGCTTCGAAGTAGAGTAGTAATTTCGATCCTTTCTCGAATGAATTTTTTGGAGGGTTGTGTGAATGCACACAGTTTGTCAGCTGATGAGAGGAATGATCCATTCTTTTGTTATGTTATCTTATTTCTCTCTTGTTTAAGTGTCCAGATTTCAACTACCCGCCCGGTATTGCATGAGCGAGCATAGAACATAAATACAATTAGTCGTTTGTGAGCTTAAATCATTGCACATCAAAATTTGAAATGGCTTTTTAATATGATAAAGATCGATTTTGTTATTACAGTCACAATGATTGTTATATCATATTAAATACATATATAGAGTTCCTATACTTATGTGATTGTTGTTTAGTAGGTGTATTTATGATGAGCATAAATTGAGTCTTGGCAGTATGTATACCTCTATTTTATTGTGTTTAAAAATATATGTATTTAACCAACACGTTTAGCATGGCAGCTATATCTCATTTTGATTTTTTTTTTTAAATCCAAACAAATCTTTCTTGCTCTAACATCATCTTTTATCCATTATACATATATTATGCTATGATCATTCTTCTCTTCATTACTGGGTCTTCGTGTGATCTTTGTTCAACGTGTATATACATTAGGGTGGGTTGTTTTGAGGGAGTTTGATTAGTGCTGTGTTCGTCCTTATTTAGGACTGAAGACTTCAGTCCCCTCCAGTTCAGTCCTGCAAATCAGTGCTAAAAACTTATATAAAATTCGGGGTTTGATGATATCACTCAACTTTATTTCTTATGTTTTTTAAACAGTTCTAGTACTCACAGTATGAAGGAACGACAGTCCTAAGGATCGTTTCTAACACTGTACTGAATCAAATTAATAAGGACCGAAAAAACGCTAGGTTTGATCATTTTTTTAGAATTTTCAGAACGGGTTGGGGTATCTTGGAAAGTTTTGTATACGTGTAAAAATAATTTATGTAAAATATAACTCGAGGTTCCTCTCCCCATTTTTTACTTCATATATATACATACAAGTAGTGTTGTGCCGGTCCTTATATATTTGGTTTCAGTTCAGTCTTAAGACTGGTCCTTAACTGTCGGTCCTGGTAATTTTTCACAAAAATATCGATGGCTTATTAAGGCAAATAAGATATATGAAATATGTAATAAGATTTTTTCTTCTTCGTGATAATACAATATAATACGAACATATTATATTATTACTTAGTTATATAATTTATTTTATTGTATAACAGAATAATTAAAAAGAGGAAAAACAGTCTCATTGACGTCACGAGGGATCTATTGTATCTTCTTTAAGGAACCACAAGTGGTACTGGACTAGACCGTGGTCCTAAATTAGGACCGACACAACACTGCATACGAGCCAATATTTCATGAGCATATTTGAGTCAATTAGAGGCTTATTATTCAAATTACTGGGTTGAGTTAAGATAGTCGAGAATTTCAGCTATAGTTGAGAACCTTTACTTGAATAAAGGTACATATATTGCCCCTGATGTGGCCCCTTTCAGCCCTAAAATATATCAATTTCTCATTCATTTACTGTGACAATCAATTGTGGCTACTTTAAGGGAAATTTGCTGTGCTTTTCAAAGGGTTAGTAAAATTAATTTGTTGATAAAAGTTGCAGAATATTCGTCTTAGAGTACAAATCTTTGATTTGGAGGGAGGTGCAATTTCTCCAGTACAACGGACGCCCCTGAATCCGGACTCAATTTTGAGAAATATCATTATATCCCCAACAAAATTGAAGGGAGCCTATGTTTTTGCCTCTCAAAGCGTAAAAAATACATAATCCACCATAACTTTGGAACAAATTGAGATACACAACTCAATTTGATTTTAATCAGAGCTTTTGCACTCTACCGAGTGTCATTCTAGTTATAAATTGTTTTTGTTTTGGTGGGCCATATGACTATTTTTCATATAATTGATTTATTTTTTTGCAGACTATATTGTAAAGACAAGATTACTTTACTAATTTATATAAAGAGTAAATATGTATTAGGTATTGATGATAATTAATAATTATTTTCACGTTAGAAAAGAATGAAATATTGTTATTATTTGACTCTTGATGCATTAAGATGAAATATTTGACAGAAAATTAAAAAAATTGATTCGTGAGACCTATAATTTTTTTCTTTAAGAACTAAACTTGATTTGTAATTGTTAAAAATACTAGTCTAGTTTATGGTCAGGAATATAATTGTACAAAATATGTATGAATAAACTTTGAATAAACTAAATGGGTGAACCTCCTAAATAAGTATGTTCAATGGTGCTCAAATTTAGAATGGAAACGTCTTTCAAAGCATTAATAATTTCCCAATACCCTCATCATCGATTTTCGACCCATCCTAATATATATAGACAATCGAAACGACGCACACTTGAAAGAAATTGAAAACAGAACTTTTTATTTTGTAGTTGTTTATGTTATGGGCTTAAACTTACTTACAAGTATATGTCTGCACATATTTTGTTAAAAACGTGGAGAAAAGAAATAGGCTTTCTTAATTAAGATTTTCAAATGTTAATTGATCAATCATTTTATGTTGTTCAAGGGACTGTTTGATATTCAATAATAACCATTAGGGCACCCTCTATCCAGTCAAAACCTGACATGATCTCAAATTTTAAACCTATGAGAAAGTCGAATTTCTGTCGAAAAATTCAAATAACTCCGTGGCGTTATTTTCTTTTGATATAAAGTTTCCTATGAGCTTGGATTTTCATATTTCATAATGTTCTGAGTCATAATGCTCGTTTAAAATCATATCTTCAGACAAGTCAACGTTCAACAGTTCCTGTACAATGTATGTCTTTGTTTTAGCGAGGTTTTACTATAAAATATGACTTTTATTAGAAAAAGGTCAACAAAGTAATGTTAATTTTTTGTCTCATATGACTAGACGAGACGTATTAGTCAACGAATTTTATTTGCATGACGATTTCAAGACATAAACTAAACGAAACAAACTTTTTAAATATTTCGTCTGACTAAACCTATATTTTCTTCTTTTGGGCCCTGTCTTTCTTCTTCAGATGAAAAGTTACATGATACAATAAAAGTAAAAAAAGGATCAACTGATGGCCGCCATCTTCACTGCTTTATCCAATCTAAAGCCGAGCTTTGTAAAGAACTACTGTGTAAAGTTCCACACCAGGCTGAAACTGGTCATATAGACAAATTGTATACCAAATTCCATGAGATATTTATAAATTTGACAATTTTTCTAATATTAAAAAAATTGTTGCATTTTAGACGGAGGAGCCCGTATTGCTAGGTTTCCCTAAATCATAGGGGCAGTTACCCTCCTTGCTCCCCCTTCCACCGCCTACGCCTATGCACTCAGTCTTAACAACTATGATTGTATATATTTTTAATGCATATAAACCTCTCAATGCAATATCCAACAAGTATCATTTTTCTCATCAAAAAACAAGTCTGGATTTCATTCCTACTCCTCAATGAATAATTATTGTCTTCTTCCATTTCTATTCAATAAATTACTTAGAATAATCCTTTGAAGGTGCCGCAAATTGAATTAAAAGAGGTTCCCGGTTAAATAATAATCATAAGATATATTATAGTATATTTGAAAGGTCATATTTGAGCCGAATGAAGGTTTCTATACCCGGGGCAAATTTCAGTCTTTTATATATTTTGTCCGACCCATTGTCTTTTCTAAATAAATGAGTATTATACTGAAGGATAAAAAAACAACAAAAAAAGGAATAAAACGTCTTCGATTGTTTAGGGTCATTAAGGTTCTTATTTCATACATCATAGTTACATTTGGGGTGACAGTCCCAAAAATATGGAAGTGAAAGGTTAAAATCCGAAATTTATATAGAAATAACTCTGTTTAAAAAGCTACAAAATTTGGACAAGATGCATTCATTTATTGACAAAAAACGTTGTCTTTTTCCACAAATTTGACAACTTGATTTTACTCGAGGGGGAGGGTGGGATGTAACATACTCCCACTACCCCGGATTCACGGGCCTGCCAGTAATGTGGAAGTGGAACCTCTAAAAAAAAACTAAAAGTTGTTTCCCTTGGGACCATTTTGGAGTGGATACATATCCCATGTCTTTGCTTATTTGGTAAAGAAATCTATTTTATAAAAAGAACAGGTGCTGTGCACCATTTTTCAAATTGAAGACGCCAATAACTGTAATTGCAGCTTTAAAAAAAAAATATTCTAGACAGAGGATCCGGGGTATTTCTATGAAAATTAATGAAATGTCAATTTTATATGAGTTAAGTCAATTTTCAGGAGTAAATTGTGTACATGTTCGTGTAGAAGTAGGCGTTGCTCCTTCTAATTTAATATACAATAGAGATTTTCTATAATAATGATAAAATCAAATGAAATAAAAGTAAATTTATATATATAAAAAAAGATCAAAATCTAAATTGTTTAATTAAAAAAATATATGATGTAACCTTATATTCTATTAATTTCAAAATATCTACCCTCTTCCACTAAAACCAAAACTAATTGGTCACATGTCCCTTTTTGGAAATTAAAATATGTAAAGTAAACTAACTAAGTCGCAAAAAGGGGTTTGACTAAGAATTTTCCCCCGTTTCGTCTTAATGTATTGTTTATATGACGATTTGAACGGATGCTTTGATTCAGACCCCGACTGTAGAGCAAAATTAATTCTTTTTGATATTGCAGACCGATTTTTCACCGGTCTCAATCTACGGATCAATTTTCTCCAAGGGTCTTCCTGATTTATGTGTGTTACAAATGGTAGTTATGCGACTGATTTAACTATACATGACGCTATTGTAGGTCCATGTTCATTGTTAAATTTAGTTCTTTTCTGAAAATCAAGCAAGTTAATTGACAGACGGACAAACTTTGCTTCTTTATTATAGATATAGATAAATTGGGATTTTTTTCTTATCTTAATTTTTGTTGGAGATGGCTTTTGTGTTGACATACAAAAAATGCAGTTATTTACTATTGTTGAGAGTCGGTCCAAGACGGAATCACTTTCCGATTCTGAATGATTTTTTTCTAGACCGACATTTTGGACCAAACCCTAGACCTTTTTCAAATCTTTTTTTTGGTCTCAATCTATGAACCAATTGTTCCCCTAATCCTTATTTATGTGTTATATAAATATGATTTAAGCTGCAAATGAAACTTCATGGGACGTTATTGTAGGTCGCTATTTGAAACACAACTGTGTCATTAATAATTAATCTATGGAATCCGTCTAAACCAGAGTTGAGTAACTTTTTTTAGCATTACCACACAAATACTTGTAGTAAAACTAATTTACCCCAAACAAGCGTATGGGAGTCCGCAGGGTTATATATATATATATTGGTTTTTGGTCATGACACCTTTAACGTAGTACCTGTTAAATGAGGTGTTGTGATTAATTATTATTTTTTTTTTTTTAAATCCACAGATGCTCACAAAAATTTCAAAAAATCTTTTTGATTTTTTTTTTCAAAATCCATAGTTTTTCTCAAAAAATTAAACTTTTTCTAAAAAAATAACAAAAATCCACAGCTGTATAAAATTTTTAAATTTGTTTGCATTTCAAATATTATGGAGAAAAATTTCCTAAATCCATAGCTATTCACAGAAAATTAATTTTTTTGGAATTTTGTTTTTCAAAAATTCATTTCTTTTTAGAAAATCCTTGTATTTACATAACATTATTTGAAAAATTAAATTAAATTTGAACTATTAAATTTTCTACTAGAAAGCAAAAACTACTTAATTTTCCCAGGCCACCCTTTGCGGACGCCCCTGTAGTGGTACGATATTTATTTAATTTAACACTAGGAAGTAAAAGTCCTCCTTTATGGCTTGGAAAGAATATGCACTCCCATTACCCGAAAGTTTACTAAATTACCCATTTAGGGTTATTTATTCCTTTTTTTCCAACTAATGCTCTAGACTGAGTTTTAAATGAGACCAATCCAATCTTGATCTAGACTGTATGCTTTCTATTGACCGATCAATACCGAACTCCTTCAAAGGAACAAATTACTTCCTTCCACTACAAATAATGACGTTCTAGGTTGTTCAGACACTAATAATTACTTATCTAAAGAAGTAATTCTAAGAAGAATGTGCCTATGGTGTTTGAATTCTCCTTTCTTCGAATGACTCTAACATATTATAATAAGTTAATTGTCTTGTTTACTCTTCACCATCAACTTTTTGCTTTAAGTGATGAGTAAACATGTTGAATATGTATGTACCTTTTGTAGTCTGAAGAGAATATGAGGGAATACTGTTAGTCAATGATAAATGTACACTTTCCATGTTTGTTTTTACGTAGAGTTAGAGATAAAAAAATAAACGAATAAACTAAATACTAGAGCACTCAATCCGGTTTAATCATCATATTCATCTATTTTTCTAACATGGATACTTGGAGCGTCAACAAAAAAAACAATCTTGAACCAAACTAAAGAAACGGAGAATGTCCCAATGGATTTTTTTTACTTCATATGTACATACAGCCCAATATTTCATAGACATACTTGAGTTGAGTTAAGATACACAATATTTTAAGCTTAATATTTGACTCTTTAATTTGTTTAAAAGCCTTATATTGACCCTCATATGACCTTTCATTATAAAATCTTTCAAGTTGTCATTAATTTACTGTGACGATCCATTGTGACTTTGAGTGCTATTTTCGACACACCCAAAGGATAAATTAGAATAATTTGTAGATCTTGGTGGAAGAATACAAATGTAATCCACACTAAATTATGGGAAAAATAAATATAGCTTGCTTTTGTATTGGTTAATCACATATGTACTTAGAAGATGTATTTTTTTACTTCAAATAAATTCACAGGCCGATAATTCATTTACATATTTGAGTCAACTTTAGGCATATGAATCAAATTTTTGGGATGAGTTACGCCACCCAAGAGTTTTAGCAATGTTGAGGACCTTAAATGATTTAAGAGACATATAATGGTCACGAATGATGATGACCTTTCAAATATAACCTATTAATTTTAACTACTACTTTAAGTACAATTTTCAAAACATATAAAGGGTTAATATAACTAGTTTGTTGTTAGAAATTGAGAATAATTACTTGTTTAAAAATACAAATGTATTCCACACTCAATTTTGAGAAAATGGATTCTAGCTTGTTTTTGTGTTGACTGACCACATATAAAACGAATCATCTCTTTATTGTTTCTTATTATAGGTGTATCTGAGCTAATCCCACCAACAAGAAATCCCTGATCAACTCCATCGTCCTGAAGAATTTAGATCGGTATTTAGTTTCCAGAACTTGCACACTGTTTAGAGACTGAATCGAGGTCGTTATTGATCTCAACGTAGGCTTCATTCAGAGAAAAATAAATATTTTGAATGATTGTATCTGCTGCTCAGTTTTCTTCTTAAAAAAAAGTAATCTTACAAAATTACAATTGTATATTAATTTAAAGTAGATGGATCAAAAGTGTGGGATTTATATTCCCATATGAGGTGAATATAAATGAAGTGATTGGTTGAAAAGGAATGAAAAATAACGGATCAACGACATTTTTCACTCAATTCCTTAAAGATAGGAAATAAAAAGAAAAACAAGCTCAGCTCCATGCGTGATTACTCCATATTTCAAGAATGCTATGCCTGTATAATATATATATATATACATTATACATCTGCAAAGACAATGCCCTTTATTTGTGAATAACAAACTATCCTTTTCAACCTATCCCTTCAAAACGAGATATCAAGAGGGGCCGAGTATTCAAAATAACTATTGGAGATATCATGACCATGGGCGTGAACCATCATTGTTGTTATCTTCTTATTTAATATATCGAAGCTATCCTTATTTGTGTTTGTCCCTTTCAAGTCCTCATTTAAGCTTTTAAAAATCCACTCATATACTTAGACACTTTCATTACCATCATTATTAATTTATGTCGGTGATTACTTAACACAACTCATTAAACATTCTAGAATTTCAACTTAATGCGGACAAGTTTATTTACTTCTATATTTAAAGATAAAAAAGAAATGAGAAAGAATGAATGCGCTATTATGGAAATTTCTTAGCTTCTATAGTATATTATTATAGAATGTTCTCTGTCATCATTGTACCGGGAGGAAACTTGAAACTTACACACTTGGAAAGAAAATAGCCTGCCGTTCTATGAGTATAATTACATATACATTTAACAAAAATATTTATAAATCTTTTTCTGATACATAGCCAATGTCAAATTGATTTATTCTATTCGGCTGTCATTGGCCTCACAGATGGCGATAAACCTCTTGAGAAAAGAGTTGCAAATATTGCAAATGAAGTTTGGCTCTATAGTAGCCCACTCCTCACCGTCGGGGGCCTTCATTGCTTCAACGTAGGGTTGACGGATGATACAGGCAAGAAAAGTCTATGTGATTGACATCTGGACTGTTTGGTGGCCACATTCTCTTGTACCAGAAAAATATATTGTAAGCTAAGAAGGTCTGAGTTATTTCAGCAAGATGAGTGGGGCCTCATCTTGCTGAAAGACGACGTTGCCGTCGGGAAAATTTGCCTGGGCCCAGGAAGTAGGTTCGCCTTGAAAATGTCAATGTATATGGGTGTTGTATGCCTGTAACCATCCGTGAACCATATAGGGGTGCTACAATGACGTTGAAGGCAACAATGCCTGGTGCCATGGGTGATGCTGAGTGTTTGGTAGTGGCCACCGTTCGAAGGTCCTCATTGATTTCCCCGAAGCTGACATAACGTTGATTACAGACGGGATCAACGTCAAAAGTCTTCTCGTCTGAGAAGAGGATGACTGCCTGGCGCCACACTCTTAATGCTGTTGAGGAGTCCCTTGCAACGTTGAAGATGGGTCATCTTAATGGTGGATTCAAGGAGGGGCCTCATCCACCTCACTAGGGACTTTCCAACCAACTATTTGACATTTTTGAACACGGCTGTGAAACTGAGATTGAGATCCTTGGCATGGGCGTCCAGAGACTTGGTTGGGTCCTTTTTGATGGCGTCCTTGAGAGCATCTGCATTAATGATAGGGTTTTTTCTCGGAGCTTTCCTTTTTCTCTATGGTCTTCTTCTGGTCTAGCATGTAGGTTACATTGTAGATGGGCTTACGATCCATTCCTGTACGTCTGACCACCTTTGTCAGACGCGTGACGAAGGAGAGTTGATGCCCTAAGTCTTGAATCTTGCTGCGATTACATTTCTCGTTCGATTTAAAAAATTTAAATAACAGCAGGCGCTTGAGATACATGGGTACCTATACAATTATAGATAGTTCTAATTTCCTCACAGAGAACCTCTCAAATTTATATAATACAAGTATGAAAGTATCAAGTTTCCACCCGGTATATATATATAATTCATTCCTGTGTCTGCCATTCGTTTGATTTTAGTGGTAAGGAAATAAGCTTTCTGCACTTAAAAATCCTATAATTTTTCCTCCTTTTTCTTCCTAAAAAAAGGTTTACAATGACATGTTGGTTAAAAATCAAATAAGGAAATGATTTTATTATTTTGGAAGGAGTTGTAGAACATATGACCTTCTATTATGTTAAAAATAAAGGAAACTGAAAATCCTCATGGTAGTTTTGTCAATATGAAGAATGTTTGCAAGAAAAGCAGCTGAGCTGTTATGATGTTTTCTTAGAGTAGCTGCGATCAGCTATGAGAGGAAGGGAATCCCTCTCCGTATCTATTAAGGTCATAGGCAGAAAATAATCTGATGTCGATCCTCAATTACATTCTGTAATGTATTAGTGTTTCCTTCCCCCTTGTTCTTCTTCTCCTCTTCCCTTATTTTCTTGTATATATACATATATATGTGTATTAAAGTACAGTATTTTACCTAGTATAAATAGTCTTGTATTCCATATATTTATTAGAGTAGGGTTTTGTATTATAAAGAATACAGATGTTCTTATAACAATCATTGTCTTATTCCTCCACGCCTTTCCTTCTCCCCACTTCTCTCGGTCGTCCTGGATCTCTCGACCTCCCTCGTCAAGACACACCATTGGCAACAAGGAAGGGATAAGGATCACGTGACCTCCTTGCTGTGGGATCGCCGGCGAAGCTAGCCCTGCTGGAGTTGGGTATCCCTTTTTCGTCGACAGGGAGAACGCTCGTTCGTCTACGGAAGGTGGAGCAATACGGGCTGTGCCTCAGTGTGGGCCTCGTGGAAGAAGGAAGATAACCTTGGTCACTTACAAGAAGTGAAGTGTGTGTCCGTGTCAGGGACCACATCATTAAAAGTGGATTTTTGAGTACAATAAGGGTTTACACCTATAACTAGTTGTTCAAAATATGAACTGCAAGTATGTTAAAGAAGGAAGAAAAACGGATAAGAAACATGATCACCCTGACAATTTAAAAAATGGAGGAGATCAGCTTAGCTGTCATGACGTTTCATTAGTTTTGATGCAAAAGCAAATATCCAGCAATGGCTTATACAAGTTTTTACAATGATGTCAATCCTCAAATCTACTCCGAGCAGAACAAAGATTTAGACCAGGCATGTCCAACCTTTTAATGGGCCTCAGAACCTATTAAATTAAAAAACAACATATTTATTTCAAATTTAGGCCAAAAAAGGCCAAATCTAATTTTTCAAGGCCAATTTTAGTTTTTTTGCTCCGCTGCTTAATTGAATTGAATGTCCTTTTTTTAATTTTTAAATCTCTGTTTTTTCGTTAAATTTCCCCCTCCAAAGCGATAATTTTCACCTTTATTTGGGAAATATTTTTCAATGTATTATGCACGTTCTACATTTGAGGATTTCGTGACAATTTTAATAAAAAATACTACTTAAAGTGACAAAGAAAATATAAGCGGGCCCCGAGTTTGACATCCCTGACTTGGACCTATAACTACAGAGTAAATCCTCATGATTACTTTTGTCTTTCATGAGCACACACCCTAGTTATTACTTGATACTTTGAGTTTGTGTCTTCTACAATTAAATAATAATGACAAGAGCTTAGGAAAATAAAAATCAGGATCAGATTAACAACTATAAAAAACCGCTCCCGCTTACTAAGACATATTTTATACAACTCCAGGGATTTGATTTAATAAGACTGTACTGTATTGCAGTCCTAAATAGGGCTGCTACAACACTATCCAGTCTCTCCATTTAGTACAAGACCCCTATTATAATTTTTTTTTAAACCATGAACACAGCAATTAGTATTTGTGATAACATTTAGCGAGTCCGAAGTTAAACCACCTTGGAGTTTTAAACCAAAAGATTTGTAACTCTACCCATCTTCCCTACAACACTTAAAAATTATTTTCATGGGTGAATAAACGTATGTTGCCCATGTCCAAATCACTTAGTGAAAATAGTTAAATATAACGAAAATACAAATGAGCAAATGCGGAATTTGCGCAGCAAAGTAAAAAAAAACAACAAAAAAACTTTGTATGTGGATGGCGTTGGCAAAATACAAACATATAAATTATCATATGTAATAATTTTGTGAATGTATTTTACTTTATTTTTTGAATTGTAAAGATGATTAAAAAATAACATCTGCAGTATCTTGCTGCGCTATTTAATTTAAAAAAAAAAAGATAAGACTCTAACATAGAGCTTTAAATATTTTCGTATGTCTTGCATATTATTATTCTATCTTCTCCTTTCCCTCCCAAATATAGCATTTTGATCGAAGGAATGTCTATTTTTCAAACCCATTCCGTAATGACATGTACATACGTTGTGAAGAAACTGTTGTTTTTAACTGTCGAGAAAGGAGGGAATTTTTAAAGTGTAGTTGTTCTAGAATTTGTTGACTCAGTGCATTAACATGCTATTTGAACAAAAGCTTGAACTCAGATAGGAGTAGTAACTGAGGTAATATGAGGTTATTTTGCCTCACACCATTTCGCCTTAGGACCTTTTGCCTCAAGGATATTTAGCCTTAATATATATTATTAATCGTTGTTCATTTGGAACTTGTTAATTTAAATATGTAATAAAAATCTCAAAAGCATAAAAAGCTAGTTTTCTATTGGAAAAATGATGGAATTATGCTTTTTTCTCATATAATACTTGTTCGTCAAACCATGAGTCTTTTCTAGTATGAATAATCCATCATTATTAATTATAATTACTAACGGAGAAGTGATTAGCAATTATTATACTCGAATCGTTGCTGTGTGTGTGTTTTATTATTTTTTTTCTTATTATACTAACTTCATTACCTACTGAGTCGAACTTTATAATCAGAGACGTCTGCAGGGGGAGGGCTGGAGGGGCTGTACTCCCCCACCCAAAAAAGGAATTTTTCTCCGGAAAATATAATATTTGTAATTTAATTTTAGAAATTTTTATGAAAACATTTTATTTTTGTGAATAGCTATGAATTTTTTTAACTTTTCTACGAAAAGTTTATTATTTGAATTTTTTTTTAAATTTTTTTTCCCCATAAATTTTGATTTTTTTCTGAACAGCACTGAATTTTTTGAAAAAAAATTCTAAAAAATTTTAATTTAAGAAAAAAGAAATCCAAAAACCAAGTCAGCCCTCCCCTCCCCCCTTCCCCACCATAATCCTGTGGATCCCCATTATAATGTGCTGCAGAATCATTATGTTTCAATTAGCCATTTCCAATTAAACAGTGTACATAATTAACATGTCGACTATCCATGGGATATTTAATTACCTATATAACATCTAATCTAAATTTTTACCTCCTCCAACAAAGTTGAACGGAAGTTATGTTTTTAACCCTGTTTGTTTGTTAGTCGCCAGGGAAACGACAAAAGTTACGGGCCAATTTTGATCGAACTTGGTACGAAGATGGACACAGTAAGTACCTTTAATTTTGAGGGGTCAAGATAACGCAAAATATAGATCGTCCGTAACTCCGGAACTAATTGAGATGCATAACTTAATTTGATTCTAAGCGGTTGTTTTACACTCCACCGAGTCCCCATTCTAGTTTATCTCTGTTGTCGTTTTTTTAAACTTGTACACGACATATAACAAACCCCGTGGCATATCTTGATAGATCTTTTTTCTGCTTTGCACTATCTGTCCCTGAAGATTATATGATATCATGTCCTTGTCCTTCTCATGAACCGATATTCATCTCATTTCTATGTATGTACATGGACTAGTAATCATGTTGTTTAAACGTGTAGAGAAAAGATACTTATGGATTTCAAGTTCGTTTTCTATTGCATCGTACGGTGTGGACATTAGGAGTCGTGACATGTTCTTGACCTTGATCTCGACAGATGATTCTAAATGTTGAATGTGTTTTGTTTTGTTTTTAAATTCTCTTCAGTTCATCTCTAATGTTAACATGACATTATGACCCTTTAGTTTTAGAGCAGTATACAGGGTGCAGCCCATAAAGTGACGGTAAATTTATACCCTTAATGATTTTAGATAGTGTTGGATCGGTTCTAGGACGGATTTCCTAATCAGTTTCCCACCCCCCTATCAGTCTTATTTTTTTTTATCGGGCGGATCTTTTTTACCATTCAACGGTCTCAGGACAGACAAATTGGTCCTTCATTCCTACGATTCTAGCTATTTTAATTGCTATTCTTCACTAATAGCTAGGATGGAAGATTATAAAGACTGAGGAAAATAATAAATAATTGCTAGAACGGTTAATAATAAGTTCTACCCACATACTTCAAACTTCAGGGATCTTGTCTCTTGAAAGGACACAGTTACTAACTACCTCAAGTCAGCTGTTGTCGTTACTATAAAAGACCGATAACGACCGGTCATAGGTCTGACAAATTGTATTAGTACAATACTGATAGGACTGCAGTCATTTTAGTTGTTTTTTTGACTGATCTGATAGTAATTAAAGATGATCTATTGACCACATATATCTGTGAAACCCTCGAGTTGTTGTAAAAATGCCGAAGCAACAACATCAAAGACAAAAGAGTCCTTGATTTACTCCGCGTGCAAGTCGATTTAAAGACGAGAAAAGAGGTCTTCAGCATCTTGGAATGCAACATTTTCTGATCAAACGGGATTTCCTGGCTGGATGATTGGAAGATAGGACTGTTAAACGAGCCCTTTGGGGAAATCGTCCTCATCCCAGGGATGATTTGGATGCAATGATTGCTTAATCATGTTTGGAGTACCGTGATTAACACAAGATAATGTTCCCTCTTTTTGTTTAACTGTTCTAGGATTCCACTCCCTGAACCATCTACCCTCCATTACACTGAAATAGCAACATAACATTCATTTATAATTTTGGCATGTTTGCAAAAAATATTAACCCGCAACCTGGACAGTCTAATACGTCTTTTCGTGTAGTTACAAATACGAATTAGTTTTTTCTTTTCTTCTTTGCATTTAAGATTCATGTTTTACTCAAGGAATTTGTAATTAAAACGTCGTCCGTCGGTTTCTACCAAGTTAATTCCAAGAAAAAATAAAACTACTTAAATACATATTTATGTGACTTGTTCTCTTCATCTTAGATAATTATTTAAATACTTATGGGGTCTTTGTAATTAATATAATGTATGTATGTAGGTAAATATTTAAAGGAAGACAAAAAATACATAGTTTATATTATAGGTATACTTTTATAAAGATTATAATTATTTAATTATTCTATTCCTCTTGATTTTAGGTAAGTTTGTTCTCATTGATCGTTTTGTATACCATGTCAAGAAGCAATTAGTTTTAATCATCTTTCATCTAACTTGGAATCGCAATTAAATAAAATCATGTTGTTCCAACATGTTTTAAGCCTCTTAATTGACGATGTACGTACAGTATCAAACCGGATTGCGAGGAACTTGGCTTTGGAATACTAGTGTATATATCATATTTAAATCATAAAGAGTGAATTAATTAATTAATACTAATATTCAGAAGCGTCATTTGTACCTATTTGAGGGAATTGAGCTCCCCCAACAAAAAAAGAAAGTTACTGAAGCCCTCAAAATTTTTATCATATTTTATATATATTTATAAGTTTGTTTTTGTTGTGATTATTAATGGAATCCAAAAATGTCTAACAGATCAGTTTGAAATTTAGCTAGTAAACGTGTAAAATAATCAAGTATGTTTCTATGATATTTTATGATAGTACCTTTTAGGTCATTTAGAGGCTTTAAGAGCCTTTTATGATCGACACGTTATTGATAACGGGTACTTTTGACAGATTTGTATGATTCATTTTAGAAGTATATTAATCTAAAATAAATTTTAAGAAATATTTTTATATAAAATTTTAAAGAAACGCTGTTTTATATGATAAAAACACAGCAATATCCTCCTTACATGTCACGGATACGAGAATCATTTAGTTTATTTGTGACAAGAGACACAACGATCCTTCCCCACCAAAATCATTGTTAAGAAACAATCACTGGGGTCAGTTCTGTGTTTACAGTCCTTTCTCCCCGTATATTGCTCGTATTCTTTAGGAATGACTGAATAATGCGATGCTATTTACTGAATCCATTAATATATTTTTATCTGATTAACGTATTGAAGACGTTTATCTCCGTCTTACAATTAGTTCGATATGTTTGATGAATAATAATAATATATTTGAATACAATCTGGTAAATGGTTTCTTAGGATATTAAACTCCAAATAGTATTATTTTCTATGCTTGTTACAACAAAATGGCCATAGTAAATGGGAGGTAACATTATGATGAAGAACGAGAGTTGACTACCTATATCTCATATTTGCTCTCGGATTTATGTAGATCGCACATGTCCACTAACTAGTTACTACAACTACTTTTTAGAACATTAAGTAATAATATTTTTCATTTCTCAATCTCTGCACTATTTCACGTATAACGACGTCTATAACAAATCCATTTAAATAACCAATTTAAATGCCAAATCAGATCAAACTAACTCAATTTAATCTTCTTTGTTATCGTCATTGACCATTTCATAAGTTGGTTATTTTTCTATTGAATACCATGATTTTGCTATACATATTATTATTTTTTTTGAAAAAAACTTGATTTATCTGCGTGAAAAGTGTGCATGAGTTGATGTAATGTTGCTCTTTGCGTTTCTTAAATCATTCTTTTTTTTAAATATTACTTGAGATAAATAATACCTCTGCCTGTAACTGCATGTCATTCACTAATGTAAAAAGAAATACTCATAAAAGAGATTAAGACCATGATATATGTAGTCCATTGGAGGGGGAGCATGACTAAGGCATTTTATAACCTGTTTGATGTGCATGTATGATACCTAAATTTGGGGGAGAACTTCTTCACAAAAATTCAAATATAATGTAAGGTTGCGTGAAATATTTGTGTATATACTTCCGAGATATTTTCTCACATATTTGAGAGGTTGTTCGTAACTTTTCTACTTCCTGAAAACAAAATGTCATAGTTTTCCGTACCAATAATTACCCGTACAATTATTATGGACAAATGTAACCAAATAGTACGTTTTTCACATAATAAAAAGGTCAGATCTTAATTAATTTTTTTTTTTTTTTTTCATGACAATTATTTGTAAAAGGGTTTGGAACATTATTTAATGAGGCATCAGATCATGTATCAGATCTAGTTATTTCTTTCTTTTTCAAATTTATTCAAAAATGTATTTAAAAAAATTCATCCAGGAGTGTTTTTCAGATCATAAGTTGATCAAACTACAATAGTCGGAGCTAAATATCCAAATTTAATGAGTGAATCCCTCAAACAAAAGCAGCTTCTTTTTATTTTCTTATCATCTGTTTATTTTTCAACTCTTTTTACACCTTCAGGTTCCTTGCACAGACTAATAACTTGATTTTTTTTTTTAATACTCTTCTGTTGTGCGGCCTCATTCCTTATTACCATTATAAATGTTGATTGGTTGAATTCGAATTAGTTACTGTTAAGCTTTGAATATTTTTATATTATAATTCAAAAATAGTCCTGTAAGATCAGGCCCAGGGCGTCTGTACAGAGGGAGGGATGTAGCCCTCTCCCAAATCAAGAATTTTGTACCTTGACCTAAACAAAATTATCGCTTTCTACGAAAAATTTATCGAAAAATGTTTTATTTATTTATTATTAATTAGTTTATTCAAATGTAAGAAAAAAAATATAAACGTCCATGAGCCCGTGACAACGGGTGTGCTCTGGAGGGTGGTACATCCCCTCCCCCCTATCGACAAATTTGTAGAAGAGTGAACGGGTTTTTTGTGAATTTTGTTTTACATTCAAAATTTGTGTCTCCCTTTAAAAAATTATTTTGTATCAAATTCCTAAAAAAACATTTCTTTAAATTTGTCCGGGAAAAAATAATAATTGCCAATGTAAAAAAAAAAATCATTTTTCTTTCTAAGGAATTGATTTTGCAGCAAATCTTGTAGCTTGTTGCTTAATTAAAGGGAAAAATTGTTAATTTGGCTGTTTAAAAAAATAAAAACATTTTGACTCACTAGAACCTGATTTTGGATCTTTGAAAAAGGAAAAGTTGAGAGATACAGTAATTATTACATAATAGAATTTCTTTCAATTAAATGCAGAAGAGAAACTACATAATTATGAGCTATTAAACATATCTTTATTGCCTCACACGCACATGTCTGTTTATAATGGATTAGTGATTTCTGCTTAATGATTTCATTTATGTACATATTTTGCCTACTTATATTTTCATCTATAACGTTTATAAACTTTTTTTGAATTTAAACCTTTTACACTCTTTGTTCTCGTATCGTAATTGTCAAAAAGAGAAATAATTAAATATAAAAACACTTCAACAATTTGTATTATAGGTCGACTATTAAAAGTTGTATATAAACTGTATAACGGTAGTACACGTCATTGCCCCGAGTAATTAGTCGTCGAAAAACAGAAACACACTTTGCTTTATAATTGTAGAAGATGACTCCCCAAGAAATTCTTAGTATTACACTCCATTTTTCATGAGCACACCCATACGTAGTTACTCAATACTTGTATGTTCTCCTTTCAAGAATGAAATAATAGTCAATATGACTTGAGAAAATAAATAAAAAATTGTACCAACCACAAACTCACACTCTAAAAATGTGTAGTATTTACAACACTGTATATATGCAAGGCTCTATATTAATTGTTTTCCTATCCTGTAGGATAGGATATAAATTTTTTTATCGGCCTACAATTTGAAAAGTTGTCTGAGAGTTGTAAGCAGGGAATAATTGCCGTCAATCTAAATTGGTTAAATTAAAGCAGAATCCAATTATTATAATATAACTGTATCACATGTGAAAACAATTTTATTTTGTATGAATTAGGGCCATCTGTCTGTTAGGACAGTATACACTGTAATAACCTGTCCGATAGAACAATTTGTCTGTCTCGGAGAGTCAGACAAGTATTAATGTAAAGGCCTGTGTGTAGTGTTGTGTCGGTCTGCACTGAATTAACCGAGCCGATTATCCATCGGTCTAAATTGAGGTAGTCGATGGACCAATATAAATTAGAAAAAGAAAACATGTGACGTCACACAACTTTTTAAAAATAATATATATGAATTATGATATTTCATTTCGTTCCTACTTCCAAATAGGGCATTCTTGTGTCTCTGCAGGCCGGTTATATGATTTTAAAAGCTTCCTTCGTTTGAGTTCTACGTCTTCAGTCCGCAGACCGATGCAGGACCGAGTCACGTGACAAGAGTTTTATTATTGGTTAATTTTTTTGGACTGACCGAGTGAATCGATCACGTAATCGACTCACACCGATAATGAACCGACCCAACACTACCTGTGTGCACTCATATTTTATATTTAATATGATGTGATGCGCCCGGGAATATTTAAGTTTCTAGAGCGCTCCTTGCCTGAGTTTTAGCTACACACACTTGTTGCTAAACCCCATCTAATGTACTCCTTATTGGTTTTATCATATGACACGCACTCTGGACTTAAAATTATTATTACTTTCAAAAATGACCTTGCAGGACATATCCATCCATTCAGGCGAACTTAGCTTTATTAATATAGATATATGGTGGTGTTGGAGTTTGGGCTGAAAGTGTTAGACGGTCAAAGACCGTTGTAACTTTTATTGGATCAGTTTAGATCGATTTCAAATAAACATTCGGTCTTGTATGCTTTAATAAAAATCCATCTGGATTGATCTTTATTTAAAAATTGGGTTGTACCGATTCCGTAAATGAATTCTTAATGACACCAGTTGTAATTTGAATTGGTAACTACCTAAAATAATGTCATATGATGTTAAATGTCTTGCATAAGTCATATTTGTACAACTCGTAAAATAGGAGTGGGAAAATTGATTCCCTGTCTGAGATTTTGGTTTTGACCGAAATATATGTATGTCCAAATCGGCCTCGGTCTAACACAAAGATATAGAGGGTATGCGAACTACTTATCATACTCTGTTTTTTTTCGTCTAAAAATATTGTTGCCCTAATTAATTATACAGATAAAAATAGTTTTTAAAACTTGTACACAATGTATATTATTAATTTATTTATGATATATCCCTTTAAACACATGCCTCTTATCAAAAAAGCCTGCATATTCTGTCAAATAACTATTTTATCTATGACAAGATCTGTTTTGTGTCAAAAACTGAAATATGTTATATTGTTATTCATTCTTAATAATAATAATTAATGTTGAATTATTATTCTAAGATATTGTATTTGTCAAGACACATCGTGGAGCAAACATACCTACATCTGGTGCATGTAAAGAAATAACTCTTAATGATTAAAAGTCCCTATTTTAATCTTTAAAGTTGTATATAAAGATGAGTTTCCACATCTATTTTGCATGACAGAGTGGGCCCCAATCCTTGGAGTAGCATAACAAGGTGTCATTGCGCAACCAAATAACACCTTAATCAAAAATAAACAAGTTGTTTTTTTATCCACTGTCTCTAAGTGTAAAAATTTTGGAGTATCAGTAAAAAAGGCAAAAATTGTGTGATCTCCTCCGCACCGCTGTCAAGAAGGTTGGCATCTCTAACCGGACTCACTATAACATCAAGGAGTCCATACAGCCAAGAAGAATTAAAACTATTGCAGGAACAAGATGGTTGACTTCCTGCCGCCAAGTGGCCTTCCTCCAGCCCTGCCCTAAACCCTCTCGACTTATCAGTTTTGTCTGTTTTAGAGAAAATTTTCTTTTGCAGCTCTCATCCAAGCTTGGATTCGCTCTGACCTGCCATCATGACAGCGTGGTACGCCATGGACACGGCCTTCATCGTCAGCAGCTGCCAATCTGTTCGCAGGCGTGTTGAGGGTGATATTGCTTGTCAAGGAGGACAATTTGAATACAAAATATAGTATTTAAGCATATCAACAATTGGTTTTGAGTAGTATTTTCTTGATTCCATTAAAATCACTTTTTTTTTTAAATGAGTCATGCAACTGTGAGTTATGGGTTCCCACACTGTGAATGTGAATTATTTCTTATTTTGATTATGATATTCCTTAGGCCTCAACATTCAACAATTCACCCTGTCAAAATAAATAGATTTTGTGATATAAAAGATGTCTTGTTTGAGAAAGAGAAAATGCCACGTGACAGTTTTTTGCGCATGCAAAATTTAATTTATTGAGATATTTTATCTCCCACAAACAATTTATAATTTAAATCACAGAAACCTCTTTTTTTTTGATAAGGGGGGAAGGGGGATTGTTGAGGTATGAAGATTAAAATATGCTAGTTTTTAGAAATAAAATGCCTATACCCGGATTATGTGTATAGGCATGATAGATGTGGCAATCCTCCTTTATTAGCACTCCTCGATCGGACACCTTCTGAAAAAAAATAAGCTGACGATAACATTATTGATTATTTGTATATGTGCTATATTTACAAAATGAATTATAACATTTATTACTGCCCTGCAGAAATGATGAAAAATTATTAAGACATAAAACGGTAAAGCAATATTTGCATTTTTAAATTAAAATCAATGGATCTCGAGGACTCATATTCTCTTCTGGACGACAGAAACTATAAAGAAGTTTCACGTAATAGTAAAAATTCGAAGAATTTTATGGAGCTGGCTGGAATTCAAATAATGAGCGAACCCTCATCATCATCCAAATAAAATAAATAGTTATTGTATGCTGATGTTTTAAATATACATTAGCACTCATGAGTATATATTGGAGTATACATATTTTATAGATTATCAAAAGCCTGGGGCTGGCCCAAAACCCAAAACCTCGTTGTCCGACTCTGCGCGAAGCCCCATATTTTCTAGTCATATCCCCTTCTACTACTCTGAAGGTTGATTATTGTAGACATAAATTAGTATTCAATGAACGTATTACTTCTTTTTTTAATCAAAAAGCCATTTGATCAAGTTTCATGTAGATTTTTTTGAAGTTTGTTCAATTCATGTAGTAAAATACCAACTATTAGTCTCCAAGATGGTGTCTCCATCAATTCTCTATAGGACATACATACGAAACTATTGTAGCGGGGGCCCATTGAAATCTCAACACTTACTAATTCAATAATTAATTAAGGTTGAGTACTTTAAATTAATTCATATTTCGATATATTAAATCATATATAAACAATTGGTTACAAAACAAAACAAACCAGAGCTCTTTAGCTTACGCACTATTCGAGAAAATGACACTTGAATGTGATCGACGAATTTCTATTCGCGCACTCCAAGCAGTTGGGAGTCTCCAAGACCACCGTCTTGTCCGAAATGTTGTAGAGGAAAAAGAGCTCTGTCAAAAAGGACAAACTGGAACCGGAGGAGTTAAAGAAAGCAGTCCAGGCCATTCTCCTCAAGTCCATGAGGGTCCATGCAAGAGATCTTGGGATCTCAAACTAGACTGTCCAGAGAGATATCAAAAAAGTGGTGGAAATATCCTTGTGAGGGTAAAGAGACCATTTTTGACACCAGCAATGGAAGATCACCTCCTGCGTTGCAAGACTCTTATGAATTCTTTGAACTCTTTTTTGACACTTTTGACCCCCTACATCCCCTATGTTAACCTTATTGACTATACTTTTTGGGTGCATGTCGAGGGAAGGGCTGTAGTGTCCGTCATCCAAATATTGAGGCCCCCAATGTCACTGTTAGCCAGTACAGGTACGCCATGACAGAGGACTACATCTGCAGTTAGTGCCAGGCCTTCCGCTGCCACTTGAAAGCCATTATTGGCACGAAAGGCGGCTACATCAACACACATACATTTATAGTATTAATTTCTATGTTTAATTAATGAATTATAAGTTTTTGAAGTTTAAAATTCAAGGTGTTCAGATTTTAATGGACCACTCAGTACAATCTGTTGTATAACTCTGGTTATGTTTTTCATTGATTTTTGATAAATTAAACATTTTTTTAATACACTATCAACCCATGTACACTCTTTAGACGCAATGTCATGGAGCCCATCATGATTAAAGACAAAATTGTTGTTCCATATGTTCCATATTCTGTCACATTTATGCAAATTGTCTTTATTTTTTTAATAATGCGATGTAGAAACTGACTCATTCGTAAAATATCTCTTATTATTTATTTTGATTGAAAAATGATTTTGTCAAATAATGATTGCGCATATTATAGTTTATTTTCATTTATGATTGCATGCAACTATTGCGCAAATTCTATAGGAATAGATATTTGATCAATAAATAATGATCATTTAAAATTTGAAACCATTTAAATTTATTTAAAAAAAAATGTGATGTAAATTGCTTTTCATGTTTAATTCACTATGTATGTACTTTTAGTAGATAAAAGACTCGACAACCCACGCGCCTGACTTCGAATTGATATACTACTGCTCCTTATGGTAGTACATAGTAGAGTTCCTCATTTCTCGGGAAATTGTTGTTGAGCCGGATCCCGGGGAAATAATAATCCATACTTTGAAATATAATTTTATACTTTGAAAAGAATGTATAAATTTGAAACTCGTCTTGAGTTGCGTTATCCACATCTATCCTAAAATTGTCACTGATTAGGCATCAACGAACAGACAAATTTTGCATTAATAATATTGAAGATAGCTGCCAAAAAAATCTTGATGTTACTCTCCGTTTTTTATGAGCACACTCACATAACTGCTTCATGCAAAACGCCTTCGAGACTTCAATAGGCTGATTACAATGTTATTTCTTAGATGAAATAAATGTATATTATATACATCATATAAAGTGCACCCTGTATACACGCTCCATGCTACATGCAAAAACCCTTCGATACTTGATTACATTGTTATTTCTTAGATCAAAAATGTGTTTATAATACACATCAGAGAGCACTGAATGTAATGCATCCTATATACACGCTCGATACGAAACGTCTGTCATATTTCATTGGTATAACCACATTGCTATTTCCTAGAGAAAAATATGTATATAAATATGATAACGCGCCCTCTATACACGTTCGATGCTATATGCAAATGCCTGCTAGACTTCATTATTATGTCTACATTACTATTTCTTAGATCAGAAATGTGTATGCGATATACATCAGGGAGCACTGTATACACCAGCTTGTAATGTTTCATTAATACGATTACATTGTTATTTCTTAGATCATGAAGATACACTTTGTTTTATTATTAATATAGATTAGATGAAACTGATATCATGAAATAATTAAATACAGGAATTTTCTGTAGGTATAAAACCCCGAGAAATCCCGGAATTACGAGAGAGAACCCCTACAATGAATCATATGAATGAATTCCATACTAATATATTCAATAATCCTACTAAAAACATCATTTACATATATATATATATATATAATGATTAAATGCACATGAATGTATTTATTTATGCAGTGGTTCATAAAACCATTATTGTTAAATGATTTATATTCTATATCCCTAGTTTATAATTAATGACTTTCAAATAATATACATATGTAATGATGATGACTGTCCAAGATTCATCCCAAAAAGTTATTATCTTTTCATCCAAAGGTAGCGTTAACCTTGAATGGGGGAATTTCATATGTATCTTATTAGGAATAAATATCAGTAGAGGGGGGAGTTAACACCTACTAATAATTCTAATCATATTAATCAGAAGTAACATTCAAACAACTTGGGGATATCTATAATCCTATATAATAAATCACATCGAAATTTATGACGTGGATCTTTTCATGTTTACAGAGGTGGGCATGGCTAGTTCAGGGCCTTTAAATTTCAACCATCCCCAGATTTAACCCGTACAATATAAAATACATTTTTTACAAAATTTCGCCATGTTTCAATAAAATATATTTTCACTAATTAAATAAAATACATTTGATATGAAACTATTTACAACACAATTTATTTTCTATTATATATTTAAAGTTATAAAAATTAATTAATCATAGTATATTTGAGGATGATGGTTTTCACGAAATTTTGAAGATTTCATTTTTTTCAAGACTTCCATATTCTACTAAAACAATGTATTTATTTTCGTTACTTCCTTGGACTTTAATTCAACCATCGAAATTTAATGTTAATTTGACTTTAAAACATTGAAAATAGTTGTTTTTCCTTAGTTTGATTATATCATCAAATTTAACCTTTGACATTCTACTATTTCAATATAATAAATGGTTGTTTTTATTCACTAAAATATGACACATGGCCTTATGAACTTATGTTATGTGATTGTAGTAATTTTTATTTTTTCTATACCTCATTTGTAGCCAAAGACATATTTTACTTCAGGACTTGAATGACTTACGCAACTCTTGAAAGTGCGTGCTGTTATATTCGGTCATCTTTTAATTATAATTACAACTCAATAATCAGAATTGGGTATTCGGACACAAACTCTAATTAAATCGGTACTTCAAACTCCACGAGGACTTTATTTGAAGTAGAAAAAATAAATTTCAGATTTGACTAGGACTCGATACAAAAGACTCATTACTCTATAGAGTTCGTTGACAAGTTTCAGACTTGAAACTCATTAACTCAGGTCTTCAAAGACTCTCAATTTGACCTGTACTCGTATTAGGAAATATTGACCTTTACTTTTGAGACTTTACTCGAGCTTATCTCTCAATAATGGAGACTCGAATATATTTTATTAAAACTAGGCACGAAATGACAAATTAAGTCAAATGTGTCTTTGGTTTGTAGCCTACGCGCTTTAACCTTTGCTTACGTGTTTGCAGTATTATATGGTTAATAAATGGCAGTACGCTGTATACACAATTTGGTATTTTTGTACCTTTGTGTGTGACTTTTGTTTGAGTGACTCTGCACAATTAGAAGGAGTTTCTGCTTTGGATGGGAACCTGATTGATTGATTTTGGGGTTGAAAAAGCTTTAAGATAAACATTGATGAAACATAATTGCTAATGATGTTATTATTCTATCGTAGAAGATGATTGTTTTCTATTTTCTATTTATTTTGACCAACCAGCAAAAAAAAAGAAAAAAAAGAAAGGATTATATATGCGATATACTTTTATTTGGCTGCTAATATGTTTTGTAAATAAATAAAGACAAAATTAAAGCTTTTGTTTGCCAAAAAATTGTCATTTGCAGAGTTATTTTTTAAGCCTTCCATTTCAATTATGTTTTCATATTTTATATACCTATATACTATATATGTACGTGTTCATATATAACTTCAAATCGACTCCTTGTAGAGGCAAGAAATATATACAGGGTGGGAATTTTAAATCTGGAAAATTTAAGGATAATGTATTTCACAGTTTATTTCCCAAAATAGTAATGTACAAATCTTTTGATCTTACAAAACGGAGTCCATAGTAAAGTTAATCACTCAAATCAATTACCCTGGGCTTTATTCAAAGCCTCTAACCTAGCCCTGAACTGTTCACAGTCTTTAATGAGGAACTCCCAGTCCATGTTAGTCACACCCTAAGATTTATTGGAATATTTTCCCCAATGCACCTCACATAGTACCCCAACGGGTTTTTCGGAATAAATCCAGTTGTAATTACCCAATTTGCACAAACCTCACCAATTAAAAATTCTAGCATGACACTGATTTTGTTAACATCAATTTAATCTCTCTAACTTCATTATCTATTGAGTTATTTGCGCATTTGGGCGAGTGCCCAACACGAAGGCGCACAGAATAACGGGCACATGCAGGTCATATTCTGAGGACCTCAAAAGATGTTATATTATTCCTTATACTGTTTTGTGAGCTGAATCTGATGAGCATACTTTTATAAACACAAATTTAAGGGTTGCCAAGATATTGAGGTCTAAACTTGTTACGGTTTTACAATCACACCCTGTATATAGGTTATATCTGTATCATTCAGGTAGTCGTTCCTGGATGTGAAAACATTATTTTTCCTCCTACTACAAACATAGATGTATATACTCAGCAGGGAGTTATATATATTTTGCATGGACTATTCAAGACTCTGTTATGCCATATTCATTAACCTCCAGATATACACAGTATAATTTAATAGCTACAAATATGTAAAAAAAAAAAAACCAAAAACACATTCATTTACTTGGAATCCAAGCACGGTGTTACCCCGCTAACATAAAAATATACATACAGGTTACAGAGTAGGGACCCAAAGCTTGGAGTAGTATTTAATCCACGTTATTTTTTATTATGAAGCTTACTTACCCAACCAAACGACAGCTAAAATTCTAATAAACAAGTTGTGTTTTTATTCTATGTCTCTAAGTGTCAAAATGTCGAAGCAACAACGAAAAAGACAACACGTGTGCGATCTCCTCTGCGCCTATGTCAGGGCCAAGAAGGCTCACGAGACCGTTCCCTACAACATCAAGAAGTCTGTAACACCCCTGTAGAGCAAAGAAGAACCAAAACTATAGCAGCAACAAGATGGCTGACTTCTGGCCAGCCTCCATGGGGCCCCTCCAGCCCTGACCTTAACCCACTGGCTTTTTTTGAGAATAATGTCCCCTGCAACTTTAATCCAAATTTGGATTCGCTTTTAACTGCCATCATGTCAGTGTGGTACGCCAATGACATTACATTCATCGTCGTGAGCGGCTAATCTGTGCGCTGGCGTGTCAAGGTTGTTATTGCCTGTGAAGAAAGGCATATTAAATATATATAATAAAAAAACTTAGCTAAATATAGTTTTAAAACATATCACAAATTGGTTTTGAGTTGTCCATTCTTGATTCCATGAAAATACGTAGTGTAGTCAAGCTAAGATTTGAGTCCCACTCTGTATTGGATTGTCAGCTGTTGACATTTCTATTTTTTCTCTCCTTATGAGTGTTCTTAACGTTGACTAGTTGAATTATAATTAGCTATTGATAACAATTCATTAAACAATAGTTCTACAGTTGGGAAGAGTGTGCATACTATCAACTGATTTGGTGCCTCTTTTCTGTTTCTTTTCGACGTGCTCCACATAATAATGCGTACTTTATTTTGCCATCAGCTGTCGATTTTTTCCTCCTTATCAGTGTTATGAACATTAGTTGGTTGAATTTGTATTAGCTCGAGATTGAATTATTGAATTAGAATGAGAAATTGACAGATTTTATGGTTAAAGGGATCATATCGGGTACGACGTAAGTCTCACAAATCAAATAAATTTTCTAAACTATAGCTAAAATTATTGAGTATCTCATGTTATCTCAGTAGTTTAAATAATAAGCCTACAGCAACATGCAACATCATTTTTCAGTGCAGGCTGAATCCCACATTTATTATTGTTATTAAAGCCGTAAAACAGAAAAATAAACATTAAAACTTGCAACCTTTACAGGTTTGTCCTTTAGTGCCTTTTAAAAAAATCAAGTTTTTCGGGTATACCTACGATTCAGTGCCATATTTCCACATGAAGGAACTTTATAGAGGAAAGTTAAATAAAATGACAAATTGATACGAACATTCAGCTTTTGAAAAATGAAATATTTTATGATTAATCTTGATTACAATTAATTAAAAATGTATATAATCAAGAAGTGAATATATAATTTTTATGTTTCCTTCAATTGCTTTATATCCTGGGTGAAGTTATAGAATACACCATGCAATTCAATTTAAAAATAATTGTCTTTAAAAAAAGGTCAATTTTGCTTGATTTTTGGTCAATTTAGTTTTTAATATTTTTAAAGGGATTTTGATAAAATAAGATAGATGATTAGGTTGCGTTGAATACAGATTACAATAATATTCCGTGAGAAAAAAAAACTCCTCATGAGTTTCTTAGAAATAATAATAACTAATATTAAAAATAATTTATGTGTAAGGTGCTTACAACAAGTTTAAAGATGCTCCATATTCAAAATAATTTATCAAATGGTAGATATCAATTATTTAATGTTTTTTCTCTGGAATATTGATGTATTATATATTCACGCAATCTAACTAGCTTATTTTATTAAATTTGTTAATTAATATTAAAAACTAAATTGACCAAAAATAAATCAAACCTTTTTTAAAGGTTTTTTTTTTTTTTAAATGGAAATGTATGGTATATTCTATAACATAAGCTAGGTTATAAAGCACTAGTATTTATAATCACACATGAGGCGAATATATAAGAATGGATTGAATGAAAAATAATATTAGTCATACCTTGAAGAGGGTAAATAAAGAAAAAATCAAGCAAAGCTTGATTTTTCTATGTGTGTAGAATTTCCTTGGTCACCCTAATTAAATTGCCAATTCAAACTCTAAATGAAATATCTTGCAATTCGATTTAGACTCTAGCAGCTCAAATAATATTTGATATTTACTTCGGGCTCCAAAAAATGAGTTGTAAACAGGAGCATCGGTAACTTAATCATCTACAACGACGACATACTTTCATTTGTATCTGTATCAGCTTATACAATATACATCGCAAATTACTCCATCGAACAAAGAACAGGTTTTGAGTCTCAGTGCAAATACTAATAGTCTAAATAAAATCTTTTGTAGTATTAACAATAGATTCCCCCAAAAAAGTATGCAATATGTCTGTTTGTGTGGGTCTAAAAATTATCACTTCGAGATCCATATAGGAAGGATATCATCTATATATCATTAAACTGATTGAACTGCTATCATTGTTTATTTTACAACAATGATGAAGTACGAGTCTTTTTTTAATTTTTAGGATGAGAGGATATCACGTTTAGGGATGTGAAAACTGTTGAAATCCTCGTGAAAAATAATTCACAATATGACATATATTGTTACCTGTCAAATTTATAATGAGGCAAATCTCCAGACATTTTTATTTTTTAATATACTTAATCTAAGAATCCGATATTCTATCGGATTTTTTTTTTTGGACCTGAATAAAACGAAATTTCAATTTTCAAAGATTTCTTGTTTTTGTCTACCTATAACTTTTTGGATTTTGAATAAATTTAGAAAACGTCCTATAGTTGTTTTTGAAACGTTTGTCACTTGTCGATATATAACTAAACCCCCTATCTAGTCTCCTTGAGCTCCAAAAAACATTTTTTGTATTTTGAGTATAGAATAGGATTCCCTTATTTGGCACTCCTCCCCCCGAAATCGGCACCCACGTTGTAGCCTAACCAGAAATATCAAACGTGTTAACGAGCAAGGAGCTCCATAGTTTGTATAGTGATCTCCAAAGTTTTAACAAAACATAACCTAAAAAGCAGGAGCGGTTTTTTTTGTTGGAAATCTGAACAGGATTTACCAGTTTCCAGTGGCCCTTCTTCTCCAGATATAAACGTAATTGACATATCAATATAGTCAATTCTATATAAGTATGTCAGTGCGACTTCCTACCGTAGTGTCGACGACCTGAATGCCGTCATAGCGTCTGCATGGGACATTTTATAGGAGGAGACCATCCATACAGTGTGTAAAGCAGTTTCAATGCATCTGAGAGCTGCAGTTGCCGCAAATGGGAGGGGACCATGTGGAATGAACTGTCACTCAATTTGAAGGGAGTTTGACTTTGATCGCAATGGTGTAAAAATATATTTCTAGAAATAAATATTGTTGAAGTATTATGTATTATAAGACTTCTGGGTCACCCTGTATATATTAAACTGATTAAAATACCGTCATAGTTTTCTATTAGAGCAATTATGAAGTACAAGTCCGTTCATATTTCTTAGGACGAGAACATATCATGTTTACTGCCCATGGCTCTCTTCCTGCGGCAAAGATGCTCCTAATGATTAAGAACTATCAAAGAAGTAGTTGATATAATTATATTATTATTACTGTTCTTTGTAAGGTAAAAAAATTATTTGTATTTTAAAAACAACAGCAGCGACTACATTGAAGTTAATGACTCTTGAAATCACGTAGACCAACCAAAGTTTTACTATTAAATTAAGTTAATGAATATATGGTAAAGGAAAAGGACGATCCAGGGATTGATTGCTTGATATTTTGCCTACAATTAAGAAATATTGTGAGTGTGTCTAATTGTTGTTCGTATTTGGAAAAAATTACTCAATTTAAGATTTGCAAAGGAGTTTTGAGGAGGAGTAAACAGCTCTCTCTAGGATGAATGAATGATCAAAGTGAACAAAAAAAAAAACATTGTGCATTAGGGTAGAACCTATTTTTTAAACGTTTGAAATATGATTTCCTATGAGTCTCAAAATGTTCCTTTTAGTCTATATATTACATCACTGCCCAATTTTGATATGTGCATATTATTTACTCAGATAAACAAAAAACTGCAAATTTGGTTTGCTTTGACCTACTTTATCTTTTTTTCTCTCAACAGATGGTTTCAGAGAATCACCATTTTGGTGAGGGATTTTGCAGGTCTTGCTCTCCAAAAATTAATCCCATATTCTATAGTTTGGGGGCAAGCAGTCTGGTGATGAGGTCGTCGTAAGTTTGGAGGCCAGAAATAGATGAGGTTTTCCTTGCACAAAGCTTGAGTTTTTATGGCCTGGTTTTGAGTCTGGTTGAGTCAGGATTTTGGCTAAGAAGAATTGTAACAATTTGTTTTTTATAACACAACATCGATTGCAAGTAATAATGGCTTTATGGAGCTATAAGTGGCGCGGTACGATTTTCTTACGCACACTGTAAGCTAAAGAACAGACGAATTGGCGGGAAGCTACAATTAATTCTATTACACTTATTCTTCTTTTGGAAACATAGATACGTAATTTTCATAAAAATTATAAAATATTATTGATATAAATAAGATTAAACTAAATTTCTTATTTTGAACAAAAAGCTTTCAAAGCTATAGGCCCTTTGAGCATGCTACCTCAAGATATTTTTCCAAAATGGTTCTAAATTAGCCAATGATGCGTATAGCCTAAAATAAACATTTTGAGACATATAAATATAACCTCATGTTTTGAACATTTAAAAAATAGCTCCGTCCTATTGTGCAAGTATCTATCTAAGTCTTCTATTTAGACATGTTTGATATACATCTATTTATAGCAATACCTTGGATTGCAAGACTCTTGTGAGTGTTTCTATGGAAGTACGAAGTATATATTATTTATAGACAATACCTTAAATTTAGGACACACCTGACAGTTTGAGGCACAGAGGTTAAAATTAATGCTGTTTTTAATTCAGTATATATATATATATATAGTAATTAAGTCAATTGTTAATGTCAACTTTTTCATGGATACAGTCAAACCTGTATTAAAAGGTCACGCAAGCGAAACGGAAAAAGTGAATGCTTAGTGCAGGTTAGCTCATAAACCAGGATTGATATTTTGGAATAATTCAAAAGTTTAAAATAATGGATGAAAGCAATCAAATATACCATTTTTCTTCCGGGCTGTCTAGGATAACTTTTATTATCAGATAGAGAGGGAGGGACAGAAATGCGGGAAACTGTTTATTTAGGTTCATACTTACATATTTTATTTTCTAGCAGTCGTACCCCTACAATGCCCGGAGTTATTAAGCGTCGAAGAACATACCAATTTTGCTTTAATAATATAGAAAATAACTCCACAAGTAGTCCTTTGTGTTACTCTCAACTTTCCATACGCTCACTCACATTTAGCGAATTACTCTATACATTTTTTTAAAACATGATTTGATGAGCCAGGGAGTACTTCAGCTCCTTCATAAACCTCATCTAATGTCACACTCATTTTTTTAAAATTTTATATAAAGTACTTTCTTTTTTCTTTTTTTTTTTAGTATTATAAATTGATACAGGGATGCATAAATTATTTTTTACTCGCTGGAAGACTCTGAACTTGAATCTATGTTACTTATTAAGGTCTTTTTCAAGACAATTAGCAAGATTTAAAAAAAAAACAAAAAAACCGAATTCGGTCAACTCACTGAATACTCAAATTAATTAAACATTTCTTTTTTTTTTGTATTGAAGGAAGTTGGATGTTATTACAAATACCTGGGTGTGAAACTTTTATAGAATAAAGGTTAACTTGTCAAGTGGTCGATAGCTGTTCACTCCATCTTTGTTTTGTACTCAACAATCAATGCGAATTAATGTCCGGTCTATCTATTAACGCATGTAGTAGGTAAACTGATAATTTGTGTTGGGGGATTTCAGTAACACGCTTGATATAGGTTTTTTTATGTTAAAACAACCCTGTGCGGGAACAGGTATTGCCGCTTACTGCAGTGATACTTAAATCAGGCGACCGTTAGACCAGGTTTGACTGTATTCACAGTCCCACCTCCAAACTTCTAGATTTTGATATTCACAAAAGCATCCCCATTTTTGAAATGACAGTCAATTTATAAATAAGAAGCAACCTCTCGGTTGTCAGATTTGCGAACGCTTCTTCCATACGGGAGTTGTGTCGTAATCCCAAGGGTTGACTGTACATATTAATGTATGGAAAAATCATGGTTTTCTCTTTTATTCTATGTAATGCATTGAGGATGGATGCATTTCGACTTGAAATGATGTTATTTTTAGAACTTGACATCTATCTATGTATCTATATTTTTATTTATAACAATGAGTACATTTGTATTAGTGGTGAGATTCGGTCCGAGATGGATTTGTTTTTTCGGTTCGGTCTTCAGTAATTTTTCTATACTAATATGGAGGTGGATGTTTTTGTCCAAGCTGCGCTCTGAAACCGTATACCGAAATTTTAATTATGTACCAAAAGTGTCTTTTCTAGAAAAAGGTCATGTGTAACAAATTTATAGGACGGATAACACTTAATTAACTTTATTCTATATCGCAACCTCTCCCCCAACAAGAGAAACGAAAAAAGGCTGCAGTACTTTGGCAATTCTTCCTAACCATTAAATTATAATTCAACTAGAGGTAGTACCCGGCTTTACCTGGACAAACTATTAAACTTTACTTTAATAATATTGGAGATAACTCTTCAACAAATCCTTAGTTTTACTCTCTGTTTTTCATGAGCACACTCACACGTAGTTACTCAATACTTGGATGTTCTCTCTTCAATAACAATATTAGCAGCTTAAGAGAAAAAAATAATAACATTACGTAATGAGCCAAGTAGAGACTTAAGCTCGTTATTAAACTTTCCCCAAAGTCACATTCATTTTTTTTTTAAATTCATATAAAGTACTTCCCATTTTCTTTTCTTTTTAATACGAGTTCACCTAAACGGCTGCAAGATTTTACTGATTTGTACATACCTTTTTTAAACAATTCTATCCGAATAATCCTTTTTTTTCTTTTTAATATGACTGGTACGTTCAATTGCATTGTTATTTCTTTAGATGAAGAATTTTCACTCAAAAATGACTTACTTTCAGCATCTATACAGATATTAATATATGTAGGTAATAATAGTTGGCAATTGTTCACAGTTGCTTAATTAGAACCTATTCTAATTCAACCAATCAAAGTTGTTCCAAACACTGATTAGGAATGGCCTCCAAATAAGGCATAAAATGCACAAAATATATGTATAATAAAACGTGGTATAAAGGCTAAGTGTTTTCCAGTAGAGTTATATATCGGTCATGAAAAGAAAAATGGATTCACATAATATTTACATAGCAAAAATGCATTTTGAAAACCTCAATAGCTTTGGTGGGAATATGAATAGGATAAACGGGATTGAAGAACCTAATAGACAAAGTTCTTTTGTGTCGGAGGGGGAAAACTTAGAGAATGCTTAATCAGGGCTATTACGCGCTGGTTAAGATATTTTTTGTTTGACTGAGCTTGTACCGAATTATACTGATCTACAAACCTTCTAGGATTTTTAGACGGGACACACAACACGAAAAGGTATTTACATTGTAAAATGTATTACAATTTGTTGAGCAATTTCATTGTCTAAGTCAGATTCTGTTTGATTGTTTATTTAGGGAAGTAAAAACAAAAATCGGCAGCCTCTGCCATTCTTTCATGATGAATACCAATGAATGCCTATCTTTGTGTGTGTGTTTTTTGGTTTTTTTTGCAAAAATCTATTTATACCATATACTAAATACATTTCATTCCATTTATCCCTCCCTTGAAGCAAATTTTTCTATACACATACAAAAACTATTGTATGTGTATGTATGCTTTTGTTTTAATATTGAAAAATAGATATTTGATCAACTCCTGGAATAGGAAAAAAGGCGGAGTTTCCTCTTTGTACATATTTTGTAGCATAAGATCCTTGAGAGGAAGTATAAAGTAGTTTAGAAGATGTCAACAATTTCCTTTCCACATATATGCACTTACTAGTGTTTCTCATTTCCCGGTAAGTTATTTTTAAATATCAGGATCCCGTATTTAAGTATGTCTGTTTAGACCAGTGGTTCTTAACCTGGGTTCGATCGAAACCTAGGGGTTCGTCGAATCAGTTTCAGGGGTTCGCCGGAGGTCAAAACACACGTGATTTGTGATAACACGCTCTACTTGACCAATTAAGAAGGGTTCGGTGAAGAGTCATATGAAACTGGTGGGGTCCTGTACCTCCAACAAGTTTAAGAACCAGTGGTTTAGACTTTACTAACAAAGATCCCTGTGTTGCAGGGCTTAATAGAGGGGAATAGAACCCAAGAGTTAAGGTAGAAGAAAATAGATATAAGGAGGAAAGAGAAAGAAGTTATTATATTAGTAAAAACAGCCTCTTAATGACCTCGGAGACTCCCAAAAATATCATAAGAACATGCTTAGTTATTGTAAACGTCTACTAGCTCAATTTTAGACATTTTTTAAAGATTGTTTTGGAATCCATGTGTTAGGTCAAGCTCTCATTTTTATTATTTTCACTAAAAGACTACGGGTCCAGATTTTTATCTCTGTATTCCGATCCGACCTGTGACAAAAGATAATTAAATCAAAGTGATGAACATGCTAATTTTGTTGGATAAATGACACTCGTTTTATGAAATAATTAAATGTGGGATTTACCCTGAATATTCCGTAGGTGTAAAATTTCGAAAAATCCCGGCAAAACGGGGCCCCGGAATCTTGAGAGACATACATAAGTGTTTAGTACACTTTATCTTTCCTCCCCCTCGTTGACACAGATTCATTGATTTATATATTATAATATGCACGCTCTTCCGTTGTTTTAAAAGAAGAGAAATATTAAGACTCATACTTCCTTAGGATAGCCAATGGATACACGGTTGCAAATTTGAGCAAAGGTTAAAAAAAAAGAGAAATTGCCAACTTATGTTAATATTAATTAAATTTGCGTGGTCATATTTTTCGGTAAATTATGACCTTAATATTCAAACTTCTGGAATGAGTTAAGATAATCTGGGATGGTATAGTCTTAACAGGCTCTACTCACCGTTTTTGAAAGCGGAGGGGCCATTAACTGTAATATATATATATATATTTTAACTCCTTTATATTTGGTGAGCAACTGTTCTCATTTGCCCGGAGATGTTCCCTTTTTACATTCAGTCCATTTTCTTCTGGGATCTTTGATATAATCTTATATAAAATCCGGGTTTTTATTAGTTAAGTTAATTATTAGGATTAAGATGCACATAAGAGGACGGCTGTTGGTCTTCATTATAGAATATAAAGAGGAATTTACTATAATAAAAATATGCATAAAATAAGCCCTCAATTGAAAAATGAAGAAAAATCAAAATCAAATTTATTCATTTAAAAAAAAACCTAAAAAATATTAACCCTCTCCCCCTCCCTAACAGCCACTAATACAGGCACATTTCCTTTTTTTTGAAAATCAGTTGTCCAAGCAAAACTTATGGACTTTTTTTATATTTAAAAAAGACAACATTTAATATTATTAATTTCAGATTGAGACAAAAAAATAACTGTCCATAAAAATTCGATTTTTTTATCTTAAAAAAACAAAACAAAAAAACAAAAAGAACCCAAATTTTAGTGAAAAATGTCAACGAATAAGTTTTTTTTATATTAGAAGATGGTCAAAAACGTGTACTTTATAAAATATACAGAAATCATTTAAATTTTACTCTACATTCTGTCAAATTGAAAGAAAAACTCATTGACAAATATATTTATGTTTTTTAAACTCTCTATTACTAAGAAAATCCTTACTTGCTTTTGTGTTGACAAGACAAAATATGTAATTTTTTCTAATATGTTTAAATTATATATTCTACATTATTACAATATCTTAGTTAGGGTACATTTTTGAAGCACATACTATAAAGCAATCAAAGCCTTAGGTAGAAAGAGGGAAACCCACGTTCGTTCCATTTGTTCATGATGAACAAACTTGTGGTTTGTTCACATTCCCCCATGATGATCCTAGATGATATTGGTCACTCCTTTATTAATACATATGTTTATATTTAATATATATTATGTACGTTAGGGTGGAGCTGTTGCACCTCAACTTTATCCAAACAGACTTAATTTTTTTTATTCTGTATATGGATCGAATGATTATATCTATGCAATTGCGTTGAAGTATATTTATATTTAGTATAAGTTATTGGAAAAAATTACAAAAACTATAAAAATCAATTTTTTGGATCTTTGAATATAATTTTTTTTTTTTTTTACAAGATATCTATTAAAGATAAAAATTAAAAGTCCACCTATAGAAATAGCGCATATATCAAGTTAAAATGAATAACATATGATTGTTTATACCGGGTGGTACATTGAAATTTGAACTCTAACTAATTTATTAATTAATAAAGAGCATTTTTTTGTAAAAAATTCCTATTTAGTTATATTAATGCATAGCCAATTAGTTACAAAACAGAACAAATCTGAGCTCTCTAGTTTAAGTACAAGTCGAGAAAATTGCACTTGAACCAGATCGACGAATTTCCATTTCTTGCCGCTGGGCGTCTCCAGGATATGTCTACGCTGTCAGCAAGTCCGAAACGTAAAATTGGATCAAGAGGAGTTAAAGAAAACAGCTCAGGCCAATCTCCTCAAGTCCCATGCAAGAGATCTCTGGGTTGACCCCAATACTGTCTAGAGAGTAATCAGAAAAGTGGATGGAAATATCCTTGTGATGGTGGAGATCCCACTTTTGATACCAGTAATGAAAGAACTCCCATGTCCTTCGTTGCAAGACTCTTTTACACCACCCAAAGCCTGTATGTCAAGGGTAAGGCCTGCAGTGTCCGTAATCCAAACACAGATGCCTTTAATGGTACTGTCAACCAGCACTCGGACACCATAACAGAGGCCTACCTACGCAGCGGTTGCCAGGACTTTTCCCACCACCTGGAAGCCAACCTTAAGGATTAAGTAAGCTCAGACCCATATCTATTTAGGGAATTAATTTGGTTGAAATTCTATTCTTAATTAATACATTTTATAGGGTCGAAGTTTAAAATTCAAATTGTTCAGGTATTAATGGACCACTCTGTAGGTAGATGAAGTACATAAATATTGTCGTTTGTTCCTATTTTTGGTAATAAATAGTAATTTTTAAAAACAATGATGTACCCCTGTGAAAAATTTACAAGCCCGGAATACCACAAAATATAAACTACTTATAAACTTGTTATATGTACGTAGTTATTTGATTGGCTTAGATTCTAAGGGAAACCTATTATACAATACCGTTTTACCGTTCCAATCAGAAACAAAGACACAAAGCACTTTACGGAATATGTTAAATAGATTGGTTGGTTCTGGAATTGAAATTGTGTACCACCCTTAGAAAAGTCAGTCTGTTATAAATCATTTTCAGACTACACAAGAAGAGAAATACTATGAAATTTGTCTTTTAAAAGTATATTTTACAAAAAAAAAAAAAAAAAATATCCCTAATATTTGTTTTCAATGTTTATTTGACTTATGGGACGTTGACATAGGTTAATACTCATGATTTGAACGCAAAATGCAAAATATGCATTTTAAGGTACAGCATTACATAGCCAAACGGTCTAGATACAAGACACCCTTTATTTACCTGACTGGTTGTTACTAGCGTATCCGGTGAGATCTGAATATAAGTAGTATCTTAAATCAAATGAAAGTTCTAAACTAAAGCTAAAATACTTGGATATCTTAACTCATCCTCCAAATTTGAATAAAAAGCTTGTAATTGACTCAAATATGCCTATGAAATATTGGCTTGTGTATGTATGAAGTAAAAAAAATATGTTATCGAAGACTTGATATAACTCCGTCTCCATATGTAGTTTTTGATACGAAAAATTGCCCTCCAGAATATTATTTATTAGAAAATTACTCTCCTGAAAATTGCCATCTGCAGAAAATTGCCCGCCATTAAACTACATTTATAGTTATTCATCTACAGATGCAGCTTACGCATCCAAGGATCTGTTGATAGGATTCCCATGTGCAGATGAGCGACAATAAAAAACCCTTTTTGTATTGTATAATCATGGAATCTCAACGCAGGGTTATATTCGTACTCTTCGACGAACAATGGTTCATTTCTATCAACGAATAATTCTTATTAACCCTTCGGGTGTGTTGTGAATTGCTCTTAAAGTAATCAAAATTGCTCGTCACAATGGAAGAATGAGAAATTAATAGATTTTATGGTTAAAAGGGGTCATATCAGAGCCCAATTCTATCTTTTAATCAAATAATTAGCTGAAACTAAAGCTAAAATTCTTGGGTATCTTAATGCATCCTGTTAATTTGAATAATAAGCCTATAATTGACACAAGTATGTCTTTGAAATATTGGCCTGTATTAAACAAATACAGGGTTGGGTGTCAAAAGTGAAATGGAGAGTTTGTTTTAAACAACTTCTATATATATATAATTTTTTTTTTTTTGGACAAGCAAATTATTTTAACAAAACATACAAATAAGGCCCTTGCAAACTTGTTTGCTCAATATGACCACCTTCAACGTCAATCACAGCCTTTACACTTCACTGAAAGGCCTTGCAGGATTTGATGACAAATCCCTCAGACAAGTTGTCCCACGCAGCCACTATGGCGGCCTTCAGTGAGTCCACATTTGGGTGGGGAGTTTTATTGGTTTTCCTCTCCAATGTAGCTACACATCTCTTTGCCTCTTTATTTCTCCAACCTCCTGACCTTCATGACTTCTGTCAGAAGTTGGTATGGGGTTCTTGTATATGAGGACAATCTCAAGTCACCCTTCACACCCTCCTGATGGTCCTAGCATCCACGTAGAAGTCGTTGTTGAGGTGTTTCTTTTTTATGGTGGGTGTCCTTCTTGATCTTCTTCTCCAAGCGGGACAGGAACTCTGGATCTCTCTTTTAATTGTACCCTCCATTTCTTGATTTCTACTCCCATCATTCTTCATCTTGGCCACCTCGAGAACCAGGGTCCTGGAGCACTTCACAGTGCCCATAATCTTCGACAATTTAACATCTAGGAGATCTGAGATACACCGCCTTTTTGTCACTCATAATGAAATGATGAAACCATGTTTAATATTGTTCCACAAAGTATGGCTGAACTGGAATGTGAAAAAAGTAATCACTAAACCTTCCTTTATCAATGAGAAAATTAACACTCTACATTTTGCTGCACAAAGTTATTTTCTTGATTTGTATTAAAGATTGTTTTAATGTTGATGTGCTACATAGGTATGTCAAATAAATTGCACATTTATCTGTGAAAATTCCAGAATTTGTGGGACACGAAGCTCACCCTAATATAGTTTTGACCCATCCCTCGATATTGTTAAATTTGTAAGTATTATCCGCGCATTCATCCCCTCTCATTCAAGACAGAGGGGAGTATGTGCATGGATAATGATTTGTCTTAATGGCACAACCAAATGTGTATATTATGTACCTACATGAGTCAAATGGTTGATAATATGTACTATGTACTGTAGGTGGAGCAGAATACTTTGGGATTTATATTATTATGTATATATAATGACTAAGATTACGTCTACTATTATTGAAGAGGGTGTAAAATAAGGGCAAATATAATCATTATAATATTTGTTCGTGCCCTCATAATATTATGTTCCTATCCTTGTGTTTTTCTCATAGTCCTTTCTGTTTTGTGTGTGTAATATTTTATATTTTATATATGTATTTATTCAATCATTCTAATGGGAGTTAAAGCAAATTGTTTGAGAAGATTTGAGATGACTTATTAGCATGCTAGGATCCCCTCAATGCCACCTACCCCTCTCAACATCAATCATTTTTCTCTATCCAAAAAGAGAAAGGAAAATAGCCCTAAAACTTTTTATCCACTCTCAACCTCGACTGAAAAAGAGGGAAATTTGAAAGAAACATATTGTAGCTAGCCTTCTGTATTTTCTTATTGCCAACTGTTAATTATTATGGATACATTGTATAAGTATAAAACAACAGCATATAGAGTTGAAATTAAATCCTCCCGACCTTAGAATAATAACATAGCCCTATGAAAAGTAAGGAAAATAATTAATGTAAAACCCATATGTCTTTTTCTTGCCTTCTCCTTGCACTCTTTTTTTTCTCTACAAAAATGGCATCCTTACTTGCAATACGTCTTTATCTTCTTCTTTTTTTATCCTGCAGCAACCTTTTATATGTAAAAGAAAAATAGAAAAAAAAGGCCCAAAATCAGTTGTCCTAGTTGGCCAATTCGTCCCAACTATGGAGTTATTATTCACTAATTGTTGGGAATTATTCACAGCATAAATGAGCTAATTCTAATTCAACCAATAAACATTCAGAACGCTGATTAGGAGAAAAGAAGCAGGAGAGTTGGCAATACTTTTATGTTACAGGCCGATCTAAATCGTTTGTATTTTCTAGCTGGCCCAGTTTTTATGGAAGCGGTCATCTCAAGAATGAATTTTCTTATACTTACCTGTTTTCATTATGTTTAACTCCTGAGTAGTGCACTTGTTTTTCTATTATAGTCAATACCTCATAAAAGACGGAGAGTAATCCTGAGGATATGCTATGGAGTTGTTAGCCCTTGTTGAACTCAGAGTAGACTTGAGGATCGAAATCAGAGTAATACTCGTCAATGTCCTTGTTTATTTCCTTCTCCCCTCTGTCCTTTGTCAAGGCCTGATTTAGCTTATCTAATGAAACGCCATGACAGCTAAGCTGTTTTTTTAAACAAAAATAATCTAAATAAACTTCTTAGCACATCAAAATATTCTTTAAACTGTCAGGGTTGGTTATCGTTTTTTTTTTTTTTTTTTTTTTTCCTGGCAAATAAACACGATTTTCATCACTACAAATGATTCATAGATATTTCTTCCAAAAAGTATGTGTATTTTATATATAGCACGATGATTCAGTACTGGAATCTTTACCTCTTTACAATTACAACGAAACACTTTTTCATATCTTTTTTTCCCTCGCTGTATTTCTTTGTTTTTATACATGTATAAGCAAGGACACCTATAATATTGACTTCTAGATAACTTCAACTAGACAACTTGTAAATAGTTGTAGAGAGAACCTCCTTTGCTATATTGCCATCCAATGTATGTTTATTCCTTGTATACAATTTCTTTTGTCAAAAAACAGCGGTCAAATTCCTTTTTATTGAATAATTGCTCCAATTTTGTGTGTGTCTTGTTTCTTCAAGGTACATAAAATGGCAAAAGACCTTGCAGATCATGTTAATACTTATCAGAATCATGGCCTTCATTTTATTATGCGAGACAACTACATATATAGCCTGTCATCAAAGAAACAAGCTTGAATGTAATGTGAATTACATTTGCATTCTTCCACAGATATTCGTCAATTGCGCTTAAAGTAGCGATTCAAGAATGAGTAATTAATAGTTTTAATTGAAATATAAGTACCTTAAATCGAGGTTCTAAACTACAGCTAAATTTATTGAGTAGCTTAACTTATCCAACAAATTTGATTAATAAGCCTATAATGGACTCAAATATATATATGACACATCGGAAAGGATGATGTAAAAAATTATCCTTTTTTACTTTTATTCAAAATTGTTCTTATGTTGATATATCGCATATGTATTATGTCATCGTCGTGTGTCTTATAAAATTTGCCCTTTGAGGCGGCTTTGATCTTCCGATTGTCTTATTATTAGAGTTGTAAATCCTAAGCATTTTTGAGTGTGTGAGTTTTCTTGTTAAGAACCTGACAAGTGTTTTATATTTTCTATACCTGTTATCCTTATTCCTTCATTTTTGAGGTGATAAATTCTAAGTATAATGTATAGCTGCGAGTGAGTGAGCCAATGAAAAACAGAGAGTGATATTAATGATTTTTAGGGAGATATAAGAAGTGTTGTGAGGGTCTTTATTTAGGACCGTGCTACGGTCCAGTCCCATTCAGTCCAGTCCCACTTTTCGGTCCTTAAAGAAAGTAAACTTGGTACATCACTACGTCATCAAGGGTGTTTTTCCTTTTTTTAAATTATTTTGTTATATACGAGAGTGATCTGAAAAGTTTCCGACCTCAACGTGTAGATGACAACACAAAAAAAATAAAAGGTAGTTACATCTACTATTATGATAATCACTTCACAGTTACTCACCAAAGCAGTTGATGTAACAGCCGTTTGAGTGAGTTGATATGACTGTTTTTGCGAAAATCGAAAAAATTGAGAATCGACATATATATCATTAAATATTTGTTGTTTTTGAAATTGTAACCTTTAAACAGATTTACAAAATAGCAAACATATAAAAACTTGTGTTAAAATTTGACGGGTTTAAGTCGATCAAAACCGGAGTAATTAAGTCAAAACAAAAAATGTCTCGTGAACAATTATTTTGCATTGAAAAAATAAACCGATTACTATTTGGTCGGGTTACAGAGATGGGATCATTACTAGGAAAAGTGTGTAGATTTACGAGGAGACAATGTGCAAAAATAAATTTTTGTACGCGGAGTATAATTCAGGATCAAAAACGAAGTAATTTCTGTCTATGTCCTTCCTTGAAACTGAGTAGAACTTGCGTTTATTTCCTTCATATCACAGCTGCTTGTATCTAATAACAATATCATGACAGCGAAGCTACTTCTCCTTTCAAACATTCTTTAAATAGGACGGGTAACCATGTTAGGGATTTATCAGTCCTAAATTTTATGCAACCATTTAAGTCGGACGCAAACGCTGTCTCATAGAACAATCTTTGCTAAATTACTTCATTATATATATACAGGGAGCGGGGATCAGATTGTCGCCTACTTTAAACCTTGATAACTTGAAGACGACATTATCAAATAAAACCCCGGTTACCAAATAGGAAAGCTATTCTCGTCAGCTGACGATACGTAGTTCAGTTAGCATCATGCCGTCATCATATGACGAGATAAAGAGCTATAAGTGGAGCGAGGAGCTTTCGAGGTCCGCCGTAGTCATGGCATTGGTTAATAATGGAGGTGAAATCTCCAATTCAACGATTGCTTCAACCTTAGGAGTGAATTTACGGACTGTTCAGCGTATCCGTAAGAAGCTAGAGGACACCTGGGATGTTTATGTCACCATAAAGAGGGCACTTAAGGAGGAGGGCGCCGACAGGAAGGTCAGGGACACCGACTTTGTCAACAAGGTGAAGAAGATTTGAATGTCATGGCGAGGGATCTGGGCTGCCATGAGAAAACAATAAGGACTCAGCACCCTGCCATGTGTCCTAAATATCCATGCAGTGGTTAACCGAGAACTGTTATGACGTCGTAACCAAAGATTTGTGGCCTCCTCACTCTCCCGACCTTAATCCTTTGGACTATTTTGTCTGGGGCTATGTCAAGAGACATGCCAACATACATCCCCATAGTACCAAGGCCAGCCTGATGGACTCCATCAAGGAGGTATTCGGCAACATGAGATGGCTAGAAGAGCCTGCGGCCGGTTCAGAGGCCGTATTGAGGCCTTTATTGATGCCAACGGTGATTATATCGAATGAATGGCTACTCTATATCTATATGCTCGTCATAGTTTTGATTTTCAATAAAAAAGGTATATTTTGTGTTGTTTTTTGTAGGAAAATATTTTGGCGACAATTTGATTCCCGCTCCCTGTATATACCTGTGGCGTCAACATAAATTTAAAAAAAATCAATTTAATTCCCTATAATGTTAATTTTTAATTATTTTCGTTACATACCCATAATGCTCTCGCAATTGCTTAATAATAACTATGTCTCTCTACTGTGCTTTGATTAAAAAATGAACAGTACTGAATTGTTATTAATTATATATTATGTATAAATATATTGTATATCCATGCAGTGATTTAATGGGCCTAGATTGTTCTCCATATTATGTGTGCTGTTACTACTCATGTGTGAACAAAAAAGGATTTACGTAATAGTCATAGTGTTTTACTCGTTTATGTCATTTCAATTTTGCGTGTTCTTTATTTTGAATATTACACATTATATGTATGTAGCTGTTGTTATTTTCATATATTGTAAGGAACGACAATATGTGATGAATTGCGTTGGATGACAAGTTTTTATGGTGGGTAACTGCATGGCCAAATAGGAACACTTTTTTCCATTTGTTCAGTAAGCGAAACAAGGCTGATAATACTTGAGGTTGTCGTCACAAATAATTATAAATGCTCACAAGGATCCATTGGCTACAAAATTATGACGCCCCGTCCGCTCTTAAACTATAAAAAAACGCGTCCAAATTGGCTCCATGAGTAGAACAAACTTTGATTAATAACGTCATCAAAGATATCTTTTTGTCTCTCTGTTTTTATGAATTTATAAAAAGAGTTAACATAAATAGTGCTCCATGATATAAATTATAAACATATCTTTATCTAAGAAATAATATTGTCGTCGTGTTGATTAACTATTGTAGGCGTGTCCATATAGCATCGAGCGTGTATACAGGATGCACTGTATATCGTGTTCCCTGATGTATATGATATGTATATTTTTAAAAAAAAGAAATAATAAGGTAGTTGTACGAATGAAATATTGGAGGCGTGTGCATGTATAATAAAGGCACGTTTTCTTCTTGAATTTTATTTCAAATTTTCCGACTGACATCCAATTGTCCGAATCTAATAAAAAATGATTTTTATTTATTAAAAATATTTTGGCCTTTCTTATAAAAAATATATATTTATTTATTTTTTATAGAAAACAGGGTTTTATTTTATTCTTAGCCTTCTTGTGACCTTTTTAATAAATTTGGTCCATATTTCATTTCATAACTGTCTTTTTTTTAGAGAGTAATATTTCTTTAAAAAAATCAATTTTTATTCAGTATACCATCATTATTTTTTTAGAAGCAACATTAATTTTTTTCCCTAATCATAACTATTTGGTGGTTCTTACTTTGAGCTCGATCGAGCCCCAGGGGTTCGGTGAGTCCTTCTTCATAGGTTTGGTGGAGATCACGGTACACATCCAACTCATGATTTGTCATGACACTTCAATAGACCAATTAAGAAGGGTTCGGTGAATGTTTATATGACAATGACTGGATTGAGTACCTCCAACAAGGCATTAGATAATTAATCCAAAATGTCCAAGTGACATCCTATTTTTTTTTACTGATCGCCTGTCAAAAAAATGTACATCATTGTTACATTTATATATAGATAAATGTATCAGGGATTTTAATGCAGGTTTGAAGTTGGTATTTAGATAATGCATATTATAGAGTTGCATCATGCGACAATAAGGTTTTTTATAGTCACTCATGTTACTGCCTTGGAAACAGAGAGGGTTTTTTTTTCTTTCATTTTTTGAACAATGAACATTATCATTGCTTAATGGTATCATGTGCGTACAGGGTGACCCATAAGTCTTAGTACAACTTCAAGAGCCATGAAAGTACACATATATTTATTTCTTGAAACTTCTTTTTACACCATTGCAATCAACGTGAAACTTCCTTGAAAATGAGTTACTGTTCATTCCACATCTTGCGGCAACTACAGCTCTCAGACGCTTCGGAAGTGTTTTACACACTGCATCGATGATATCCTCCGACAAGTTGTCCCATGTATGCGCTAAAGCTGCCTTCAAGTCATCACCACGAGGGGAATGGTCTCGTTGCTCCGACAGTACCCGATCGTTGTGGCTGTTGTAAGCTAACTCCACGGTGATGATTTTCTCGTAAGTACAAATAATTGAAACATGCGTACAAGAATTGAAGATTTTCAGAAGAACCTTCGCTTGGGTCAGCCTATTGGCCATTGTGGCCGTGCTGAGAAGTTGCCGCTATTGTAGATGATACCATTTTATCCTTTGGTCCTTCTTGATCACCCTACGCATTGTTTCTCGAGACAAACCATCTTCATTAGCCATATTTCCCATAGAGCGTTTTTTTTTGCGGTTGATCTTCGACCTCGTTGGCTCGCTCAACCTGCGTCACCCGGTATATACACATTTTGATTCAAACAAGGATTTAAAGAAGTGCCTCTCTACATAATAAAGTTGTTTATCCAATTTTAAATCTTTGAGCTGGAGACTATGAGTCAAGTCGCGGTTATTTTCACGTGATCCAAACTTTCAGTTTTAATGAGTCTTAAGGGTGACTCATCCCAAAGTTATGTGACTGAATTCGCAGCTCCTCTACAAATATTGTAGCAGTGATTCCCAACCTTTTCATCACTTCAGAGCACTAGGCTTTTTTTTTTTTTTGAAGAAACATTTAACTTTGAGTGAATATTTGGATTTTATTTTGAACTTTCTTTTATTAGAAGAGACCATTTCTTGATGAGCTCACTGAGTCCTAGACGATGCACTTTGTAGCCCTGGTTGGGAATACTTTCATTTGCACTGACGTCCGGAGGGGAGGCTTTCTTATCCAAAAATTTAGAAATATAAAAATCTATTTGTCTTTACTAAAAAAAGGTCATTTTTACAAATTTAATAACTTCCCAAAAAAATTGTACTTATAAATCTTTCAAAAAAGGTTTTTTTGTCAAATTGAATAAGACTTTATATGTATATATTAATAAAATGTCCGGTTTTTAAAGTGGTAAGTTGATTTTCAAAGTATATAAATCACTTAAAATACCAAAAAAAAAAATCTAATTTGACTCATTTCAAATTATTCAACCATTCTTTAATTCGATAGTGATTGGACCAATTCTTTTCTTTTGTTTCAAATATGACAAAATGGCGACACTCGCATAGATATTCCATTAATTTGTGTTTGTGAGTCTTTAAGGAAAATGTCATTTGCCATTATGACATGAAATGACTCGCCAAAATCCCTCATTTCCGGTCTTTATTATTGACGAGTGTCCTGTTATTATCTATTTGTGTTTGCAACTTATTGGTTGTGAACGTTCAGCGACTTTATTTTACCTTACGGAAGAGATATATTCAATGTATAGTCATTATCATATCTATACTAACGTTCCTTCTTGGGGGTAAAAAATTAGAGACTGTTGTTTTTTAACGGATTTAAAACGACCTTTATGTAACGTTGCCCCTTCAATTTACTTAATGGGGGTTTCGCATGATTTCTTTCCTTCTCTTTTGGCTTTGCAATATTCCTCTCTCTTTCGTTTATTTTAATTTATGATATCAGTTGTAATGGAAATTACATTATAATATGTTTAAAAGGGATATTATCTGACTATGAATGTTGCAAGGAGTAATAACTTTTATAGAAGTGAACATAGTTAGTACCCAATGTTATGTTGTGTACATTTTTTAAGAGTACATACTTTAATGAGTGAGGGGCGTGCGTGTGTGTAGGGTAATAGGAGAAGACGCCGAGTCGTTTTTATTTTACATACTGCAAACATAACATTACATACTATTGGGTTAGAAACGAGGCTGCCTTGCTCATTTTTGTGTGTGTATGGGACGTTATTTTTTTCTTTTCCTCCTTGGTGTATTAGTGAGTGAAGGTAGTGCGCGCTTCTTCTCACTGGTGCTGTTGAACACCTGGAAGAGCGGGAAGACCAGTTGTAGTGTAGAGTTCCCCAAGTGTGGTGCTACGTTTCTGTGTTGTTCGATGTTTTGATTTTATGTGTTAACCCCCCCTACATTGTGATCTTGCTCTCAAGATGCAGCTTTTACTCAATTCAGCTACATTGCCTCGAAAGTGGGCCTCTTCTTTTAAGAAGAAGTCATCATCCAATTCTTCTAAACCACCACCTGGACCCTCTCCCAGAAAAAGCCTTGTTCGATCATCCTCTTTTAGCCATCCTCGGCACCGTCCACCAGCTGACGAGGGAGAAGTTTTTAAAATCCCAATCGCTCCCGTACCCACCAATATTCGCCTCAAAAACAGTTCCGACTCCCTTTCTACATTTCAAAACTCCCCATGGAAGAGCAAGTCCTTCTCGGACTTAAAGTCCCAGAGAGACACAGTTAAAATGAGGGTGGGTCGACGCCCACCCTCAATTGCTCCGCCACCTCCGCCTGTGAGGAACAGTAGTTGCAGCTTGCCTTCAAGGAGTATATCATATGATTCTCTCGTTCAACCCCCACCTCCACCTCCCTCCACAGCATCCATTCTGAACAAAAACCTTAGGTCCACATCCTGGAGAAATATCTTTGCAGCGAGCTCAAATTCTAATTGTGTGTCTTTAATTCTTTCATTAATTATCATTACTTTTCAACTAAATTCTAATGATGGTTTAATTATTTTTCAGTCGGGGGAATGAACCGTAATCATCGTCTGAGTCAAGGACCCAAAAAAGTGAACCCTCCATCTGTACCCCAAGTTAAATATCCACGTTCTTCGTGTTCGAGCTTTGGCAGTGATCAAAACTGTCCGGAAGAGGCTGAGATTGACGCCTTTGCTCCAAATCGACGTCTTTCAGAGGAACGAATAGGTAAGTTTTTTATTCATTTATATGACCACAATTATTTTTAGACAATTCATAATAGTGATTTTGAACGTGATGAGCAATGCTCCCCCCCTCCCACCTCATTTGTATTGCATTTATGATCATTTTCTATGCCCAATTCTTAGAAGAGAGATTATATCGAAGGTACAAAAAAAAAAAACTGCATGCACACGATTGCATCACATATCCAAATCCATCTTTGATTCATTGTGAGTTTTCTTTATTTTTGTTACTTTAAATCCTCTTAACTACTTTAAGGAGAGATTATTACATCACAAACACCTCTCTTTAATACAAACATAATGAACTTCACTCCCTCTTAGGGAGGGGAAAGTCTTTTTAATTCATTATCTAGTATTTGGTAGTCTCTTACTTAGGTGTGGCCTTTCTCCTAATAAATACTTTTACTGTACTTAAATAAATGATTGTACTTGACTATTGCATTATCAATATTAAAAAAGTCAAAAGTAACTATTTCTCGAAATTTGTATCACCTCTTCCTATCCTTCTTGTTTGGAAGAGTGTATTTGTACTTTTTTTGAACGGAAATGTCTACAGCACAACACGTATTCAACCTATGATAATATTATTACAATCATATTTGTTGATGAATGGTCTAGATTACTATTTTTTGTTAATGTATATAATATATACATATATACTCTAAGTAGCGTATATTTTTTTGTGTAAAGTGAAAATGACTTTGTTAATTATGCTAAATCATTGTAAAAATGTATATTTTTTGCTTAATTATGAAGAAATATACACATCCTGTTACTTTGGTATACATTTATGTTTTTACGTGTTTGCAATTTATAGTTATATGGACAACATGCAAACCTCTTCTCTCCTTACGGATGACCAGTGATGAACGTATTTTAAAAGACACCTCATAAAAATTGGGCTCAGAGCTAATGTGTAGCTAGTCAAAATGAGATTTTAACTTTGATTATTCCATATTTGACAAGGGATAGATTTAAGAGAACTTTAATATATAAATGTATAATTTATTGAGTCGTAGCCTTAATTATATCTCGCAATTTTCCTCTTTCTAACAGAAACAGAAAAAGTTCCGAAACATAGTTGGTAGTCATTTGTGTTTTGGTCTGTAAATCATAGATCGGTCTTATTAGTTTTGTATTGGTCGTTATTTAGGACCAGGGACTAGGCAGGTCCTTCAGGGTTTTTAGCTTATCTTACAGGAAAAATGTTTTTCTTATATCCGGATTTGACTGTAATAAAAATACGCTTATAGTTTTACGTTCTCTTAGATACATATTTTTTAGTACATAAAATAATCATATATAAGAAACATGAAGTAAAAAGTCTTCATAAAATCAACTTTTTCTTGCGTTATTTTGATATCAACCTCATACGAATTCGTGAAAATGAAGAATTCACTTGAGGATTTTTCCTTTTTATATGTGCAAATCGTAAGCTGACTCAACATATTTTTTTTTTGGCTTTATGTTTCTCCTTAAATTAATTTTACATTGCTTTGTAATCAATAAGGAAATGTATTATTTAGCCTCTCCGAAAAACACTTTCGCTTTTAAGATATACATACTAAAATTCTCCATCAACTGTCAAAAACAGGATCTCATCAAACACGCATTGCTTTGTAATAGGGGGTTTCAAAATATACTAAATATATAAAAGTTTAGTTTTTTAAAATATACTATGAATATAAGAAAAATCCGAAGATAGTCAACTTTTCATCTGAAAATTAGCAGTTTCCTCATTTTGGCTCAATAAACCATTTACCTTTTTAAGAAAAACTCCAAATACGGACAGTTAAGGACAGGTCCCAAGGACCGATCCTAAAACTGGACAAAAATAGTATGAATAAATAAAGTACAACACACTCTAGGTCTGAGACTTAATACGGTCCAGTTTCGGTATGTACCGATCTCAAAGTGTAAATTGGCCTTGATTGGTCTATTGTGTGATATTTAAAAAAATATATATATATACAAATATAGTGAAATTTGGGTCTACGATCTAAATTTCCGGATTGGTTCAGAAAAAATCAGTTTAGTAAGATCATTTCTAAAATACAAAATTCGGTCTCATCTTTAGTTGCCGGCCAGTTCTTCCCAAGTTTATAATTATTATTCAGAAAAAAAAAGATTTTAGAAGTAAAAAATTTCATTACTTTATTTAAAAAAAAAAAAAAAAAAAAAAAATCACTCGGGCCAAGTGTGCAATTTAAATTTCAATGTGACAATGAATTAATTTTTATTAATCATCGGAGATCAAAATAGATCTATCTTTAAGAAAAAAGAAGGCTCTAATAAACATTGATTAAAGTTACTATCACTTAATATTGAGAAAAACAAATTGTATCTTATTTTATGTTTGTTCCACACATCTAATGTTTACATATTTATGTAATCCATATTCTCTCCTTATCATTCATCAAGCAAATCAAAAATTTGTCTTTAAATGAACATAATATTATCAACACTCCCTCAGACAAAAAAAAAATTAGTATTATTTTTTTAATATACATAATATTTAATCTGGCATTGCGAATGCAGAGTACATAATATGAAGTGTTAAAACTTCTGCAGTCACCGTAAATCAGGTAACTAATACCATGTGATCAATAGTTGTACGAAGTAGTGGTTGTAGTTACATTTTTGGTGTGGTACAGTGTATTTTGTTGTCAGCTCTTGATTTGTCTCCTTCTTTTCCTTTTCCTAATCCGTGTTCTGAAAAACATTTGATTAGTTAAATTAGAATTAGCTCTCGTTAAGGTTCTGTGATCAATTCTCAACACTTATTGTATAATAATTCCATTTTTTTAAAGAGAAAAATTTAAAAATCAAGCGTTAAATTTTCTTGTAAAAAACAAAAAAAATTCTTTTTTTTATGCCCACCTCCTGCAGGCGCCCCTGAGTTATATACTACTTGTAAAATATTCTTTCACAATCTCAAATACCCCCTTGGAGTGCCTCCAAGTACTCCAAAAGGTACGCATATCCCAATTTGAAAACCACTTGCTTAAATAATAAATTTTGATCACATCTTAGGCTGAGAGCCAAATTGTGTCGTAACTCAAATATTTACTTAGTAAAGGCTGAATATCTCTGTTTTTAAATATTAGACTTCTAGGATGACATATATACAAAATCCGTGGACGGAAAATTGACATTGGAACAATTTCCCCTCATTTACTTACAAAATCAGAATACCCCGACCCAAAACTTGTTTAGTGTACTGGTAGAACCACCAAGCAGATTAAAACCATCGCCGCCCCTTCTCAAAGCGGTTAGGCCCCATTTGAATGCTTCAAAATGAGCCTTGATACCATGGGTCGTTTAAGACTACGGCAGGGACAACATGTATGTAATTTAAAAGCCACCGCCACTTCACAAAGCTGTTAAGTCTCTTAAATATTTAAAATGATCTACGGGCCCATGGTTTCTAATCTGCTTGGTGGTCCTTCCACTCTACAAAATAATTTTTGGGCCGAGGGTTTCTGATTTTGTTAGTAAATGATTGGAAATATTCCACAATGGCAATTTTCCTAGAACCGACAATAACACCTATATTTCTAAGTTTTGAGTTACGGCATTTTGGGCCTCAACCCCTGACCTGATCTTTGTTTTGCTACTAGGTTGATAGCTTTGCTATATACACAGCTCTTAACTAATCTATAAATCAGGGTTAGCCAATCTTTGAGGCATGGATTGCCAACTTCAACATTTCCAATCAATGAGTGTGTCCGTATCAACAATAATGGTAAAAGATATACACGATCTACAGGAATATGTTCTGATTTGTACGTCCCAGTGAATATGTTTCTTCTTGCCAGCAGTGGCACGCGTGCCAAAGGTTGCCGACCCCTGCTCTAGTTATCTGAAGGGAAAATATACCTTATACAAATATGGATCACGTAGTCTTCGCTTTGCTACTTTTATTTAAAGCTTTAACATGCGCGTTTCGCCACTTTGTTTTAAAAATTGAGTTTCCACCCCTCTTGGAGTGTTGTTTTTTATTCTTAAAAAAAACAACATTGACTTCTTCTCCCCCTATCAAATCCTTGGAACAAAATGGATTAAACTAAGACTTCAACTGCTCGTTTTCTCTGTCTGAATAAACAATTCTTTATACTCTGTAGACACTTAATCTTAAGAAAATAGTAATAAAAAACCCATTCCATTCTCCTCCTTGCATTCCACGCACATGAAATTTAAAGAAGATTCAATTTCATTTCTTTGGTTGCTTGATATTTAATTCTATTTTATGTATATATCATGCATATAAAATTACAACCGAATTATTCATTGCGTTATTTCATATTTAAAAATAAAAGTATATATATATTTGCAACTCAATCTCTTTCTCTCTCCAAATTCCGATTAGATACACATATCAACTTTTGATATAAATGTGTAGTATATAGAAGGATGGACTGAAAAGTTTCCAAACTCAACGTAAAGATGGAAGTACTCGTAAATAAAAGCTAGCCACATCTTTTTAGCATCTGTTGATAGTCATTTACCAAAGTTTGAGCCGTGCAGTTGTAGTGTGACAGTTGTTTGAGTGAGTTTATGATATTGCTTTTGTGAAAATGGACTAAATCGAGTTAATAGCTGTCATAAAATATTTTTTTTTTTTGAAAGTGTAGCCTTTAAATAGATCAAACAATAGTAGACATATAGAAGCCTGTTGTGTTAAAATTTAGCACGTCTAGGTTACTCCAACTTGGAATAATTGAGCCAAAGACAAAACATGCCTCGTTCACAAAATATTTTGCAGAGAAAAACCCCGATTATTATTTGGTCAGAGTTACAGAGATGGAAGCATCCCTGGAAGAGTTTCAAGGAGACTATGTTGAAAAATAAATATAAAAATTCATATGTCTTGTATCTTTGTTAGGTCAGAGACTCTTCAGACCAACCTCGTATATCTTACTTCTTCAAGAGAGTCATTATTTTTTGTAGTACATAGGTATATTACAGTAATTAATAGTATATACGATGGAAGGAGATGTAACTCAAGTCTCTATTCAAGGATGCATTAAAAAAATAACCATTTTTATGGTTGACTGATAATGGTTGATGAACATATTATATATTATTTTAAGCTCCTTCTTTGTCATCAAGGCGTTTTCCCACTGGGCAGTCAAATTTACACTCTATTCAACTGTTGATTTCCCCTTGCGTAAATGTTATGCGAACATTAACCTCGAATAAGCTCTTGTTGTTAAGAAGAACAAGGGCGATATATTAGGCGGAAATGAGCTTGAGCATCTGAAGGAGAAAAATTGAAAGATCAACGAAAAAGCATTTGAGTTACTTTTTCGCGCCCTTTTTTATTGTTCTGATTATACTTTTTTTTTACCCAAGGATCAGAGCTAAAACCAACTCTGGGCGCTGCTAACTTTCATCCTTTTTTTTTTGGGGGGGGGGGGGCTTAGCCCCAAAAACTATCAACACTATTATATAGATAGGTTTATTTTATATATATATAATCAGAGGCTGCCCACGATGTAGGGCCGAATAGGGGTGAATGGAAACAAAGAATGAAGGTAGACAAAAAGTGAGATAAATATGGATGTAGAAAGAGGGAGAAAAGAAGAGTGAATGGAAAATAGGTTTTATTTCGGTCTAAAACAGCCTCTTAATGAACTCGAAAGCCCAAAAAATATCCTAGAAGCATTCTTGGTTATTGTATACGTCTACTTGCTCAATTTCAGACATATCTTTTCGATCGTTTTGAATTCCATTTGTAATTACATCAAAAACAGATGTATAAATATTTGTGAAAAAAAAAAAAAAAAGGTTGTATTCACCACGAGGATAAAGGATAAAATGACGTCATCTGTGGTACTTTAAAAAATGTTTTTTTTTTGTAGGCAACTAAGTTTGGACAATAATTGATCACGTGGTCGTTGTTACGTTTAAAAAAAATTGAACGATAGAACTGACTTCTAATGGATTTCGTATCTACCTTTTTTTAAATTCTCATGGTGGGAGGGGGAGAGGTTGAGAGATGATGTTGTATTTACACATATTGTTTTATGAAATCCAATTTCTTTCAAAGGTTATCCCGCATCCCTATATCCCCTTGAAGGAGAGAGGGACCCGTGGGTGGGCATTTTTTAAATTAAAATGATCCTTACAAAGATCTGTGACAGATGTGTCTTTTTCCTTTCTTATTTATCTTATCCAGGTGGTTGTTTGATGCAAGTATTTTAATTCATCTTTTTTTTTTCCTTTGCAGTTCCTCGTCCGCAACAACAGCCCTCTTCTTCATCATCATCTACCTATAATACTCTGCGAAAAACACCTAAGGTAAGAGACATCCCATTGCCTCAATTGTTAATCGTTTAATGTATTTTTTTGAAAGTCTGTAACCTTGTGGTTGATGAAAAAAACCCTCAGAACAGAAAAAAATAACAAAGTTGTGGGTGTTTATGAAGAGAGTCTATTATTTTAACAACCCTTTCATTATTATTCACTACTCAACTCATAGTACCACTATAGAGCATTTCCATGTGACGTCAGTAAATTTAATGTTGGGGATTTGTTAACAATAAAAACCTTTCTTTTTTTTCATTAATATGATGCAAAATAAGGAACTATTATCAGGAGCGTCCGCAGGTTGTGGGCTGTAAAAAGGGATGAATTTTTCCTTTTTACTAGAATTTTTTTGGGTCATTCGGCCAAATTATGCAGCAGAGCAAAAAATAAGATTTTTATACTTTTTTCATATCAATTTAATTTTTTGTGAATAGCTATGGACTTTAGCATTTTTTCTCCCAATAATTTAAAAATTTGTAGTTAAATTTGTGAATTTTTTATCGGAAAATTTAATTTTTTTGTTAATAGCTGTAGATTTTTGAATTTTTTCCGAAAAATTTAATATTTGACATCTGTTTCACATTTTTTTCAGTTTTTTATGAATCACTGTGGATTTTTGAAATTTTTTGAATTTTTTTTAAAATTAACTATTACAATGGAAATAATAACGGATTTTTTTTTTCATTGTCCAACTTTTATCATCCCCAATCAATATTCTAAAAAATAGTTCTACAAATTTGTGGGACTTGATTATATTCAAATATAATGGGTATGAAGAAGTAAGTATACAATGAAGTTAATAAAGTCTTTATTTATTCTTAAAGTCATTTAATGAAGTTTTATTAAGATTTATTGGAAATGTATCCATTTCATTTAGTAAAAATATCAACTATGAGCCCTCAAAAAAAATGAAGGAGACTTTATTTATGGTTTAATTTTTATGACGTTAGTGAAAACGCTCTATTCTGTCATTTTGAAAAATAAATCATTAAATAAAATATCTTCCAGATGTTTACCACCATTTTTTTTTGTTAACTACAAAATGGGTTGTGGGGGGAAATAAATTAATCCTGACTAATAATTATTTGGGGATTTTGTTTTAATCTTTTCTCTTTAAAATATCCTATATACAAATATGTAGATAACATATTGAATGAGCTCATTATCTATTTGAAAATGAGGAAGGAAGTATTTGTATATTTTTGCTCAAATATTTTGTCATAAATAATGGTTTTTAAGAAGAGGAAACTGTCCTGGGGTATTTTTTGTTTGTTAAAGGAGATATGGGATTTCCTATTTACTTTTTTATTTATCATTTCGAGTTGTAATTTATGCTAATTTTACAACAGATATATGTGTATAATTCAGTAGTGTTGAGAGTCGGTCCAAGCCTGAATTTTCTTCTCAGTTCTGTCTTATGTAGTGTTGCGTCTGTCCTCATTTATTTGATACAGTTTATTTTTGGACTGGGTCTTCGGAGTGTCGATCATTGAGATTTTTTTAAAAATGGTTTATTAAAAATGTGATGTATGTAATAATATTATTACAAATATATTGCAAAAAATATTCATATTTTGATTTTTTTTGGGGGTGTGGGGGGATTGGTTTTTGGATTTGAAAAAAATAAATTCTCAGTTTGCCCGAATGACCTTTTTTTTATATTGCATATATTATTTTTACTTAGTTATATATAATTTTTCTGTTATATAACGGAATAATTAGAAATAAGGAAAAAACATCCCCGATTATGTCACGAGGGATCGATTTTACCTTATTTCAGGACCGACACAACACTAGTCTTAATTGATATATTTTCTTGACCGATTTGGACCGATATTTCGGTCGAAACCGAGATCTTAGACCATGGACTGAAATTTAATCGTTTCAAATCGTGAACCAATTTATTCCGTCTCAATCCATATGAGTTGTACAAATATGATTTATCTAAATCATTTAAATTCATATGACGTTATTATAGGTCTATATGTTCATAATTTAGAAACACAAGTGATATCATTAACAACTCATCTATAGAATCCGCCGTCTAGGCATAATTTTTAATGAGAGCGTCCCATACGGTTCGAATCTGAACTTATTTTTGAAGGACTAAATTAGTTCGGTCTCCAAAAAATCATAACACTCTCAGACAGGTTTTATTTTTCATATTAGACTTTATATACAGGGAATAAGACTGATATTTGTAATTTTTGAGCTACGATAATTTGGCACTCTAGCCTGAATATGTGACTCGTCAACACAAAAGTAAGCAATAATGATTTTTTTTACAAATTTGAGTGTGGATTATATTTGTATTCTTTGGTGGCGAATTACCGTCAAAATTCTTTCTAACAAATTATTCTGGGTAACCCTTTGGAAGTGTCGCCGCAAATTGGAATTAAAGTAAGCAACATTGATTGTCACAAAATCAATGATATTTATAGATTTTATCAGTGATGGCTTATTAATGTTTTGAGATGAATAAAATTTAAGTATAGCCTGTCACCTCAAAATCAAGCTGGAATAATTTTTCCCAAAATGAAGTGTGGATTACATTCATATTCTCCTTCATTTCTATCAAAAAATGCTTCTCATTAACCTATGTGGCAAATGCCACTTTTACTAGCCACAATTAATCGTCACAATAAATAGATTTTATTTGAAAGGATCCATATCGCAGCCAATTTAAGTCCCTTTAATCAAATAAAAGTTCAAAACTATAGTTAAAATTCTTGCATATCTTAACTAATTATAGTAATTTGAATAAGTAGCCTATAATGGACCCACATATGTCTATGAAATATTGGCCTGTATGTATTATGTTCTTATCTTAATCCTTGTACAAGATACATTTTATGTTGACAAACCACATGTGTAAATTTAAATAGTAGATAACCACTACCATGGGTATCCACAGGAGGAGGACTGGAGGAGCTATAATTCCCCCAAATTAAGGAATGTTTATTTCTTACTAGAAAATGTAATATTAAGGAAAAAAAATCGATAAATTTAATTAAATTTTTAAGATTTTTTTACAAAAAAAAAAAAAATCAGTTTTTTTCTGAATAACCCTGGATTTTTGAGATTTTTAAGAAAAGCTATGGATTTTTGAATTTTTTTACCAAAAAATTTAATTTTTTGCGAATAGCTATGGATTTTTGAAATTTTTCTGCAAAAAAATTAATTTTTTTTTTTAAAATTTATATTTGAAATATAATCTTAGAAATTTTTAGCCAAAAAATTTCAGTTTTTTTTAAATATCCCTGGATTTTTGATTTTTTTTCCAAAAAACTAAATTTTCGAGAATAGTTATGGATTTTTAAAAAAAATTCCTAAAAATTAATTTTTTTGTGAATAGCAATGTATATATTTTTGAAATTTTTACCCAAAAAATTGTGATTATTGGACTTTTTTTCTCAAAATAATTCCTAAAACCAACCCCCAAAATATGATTCTCCAGACACCCCTGACTATTTCACCTCTTCTCCTTTAAAATGACCCTTTTATGAGTTAGTTTGTGGGAGTCCCAAAGGAACGTTCGGAAACGAAGTTTAGTATTTTTGCCGTTGTTCACCAACCGCCCTTCCCAGTATTTAATGTGATATGAGTATGTAACGAATTTTGCACTATTATTGATGGGTACAAAACACGACTACAAATACATACAATGATAATCCAAACACTCATTCAAGTTCTCTTCTTTAAACCTGTTTGACTCTCTTTCTTTTTTTATTTATATAAATATAAAAAACTTAACAAAGGATTTGTAGATTACTTAATTGTTAATAGACTGAGAATAATTAAAGGTAGAAGGAATACAACCCTTAGCATGTCATTTGGTTTTCTTATGATCTAGACTCGGAGGATGTCTGTTTTTTTTTATATTTCTGTATAGATGCTTAGACATAACCTGGTCTACATTGTAATAACAACATAACTTCCTTTATTTTCTATAAATAATGTAACGCTCAATTTATTGCAGGGGTGATGAACCCAATCAGTCTACGATTAAAATGTTTCTTATAATTAAATAATAGTGTTGAGACTCGATCCAAAACTGAATTTTCTCACCGTTTGGTATTTATATGATTTTTTCTACCTTGCTAACACATACATATTCATTATGTCAGCTGTCAATGTTCCTGATTATTTTCTCCTAAGCAGTCTTCTGAACAACATTGATTGGTTAAATGAGGATGAGCTCCTTTTCTCCTGTGACCAATTCCCAACAATTATGGAGGTGGCAGAAGTATTTACAAAAGTTTTTTTTGTTTTACCTTGAAATTCTTTATGCGGCCTTTTTTTTTTAAACTGACCGTTGGGGTTTCTAGTATGCCAAAGCATTTATAAACAATATTTATTAAAGAAGTTTTGCTCTCAGTCTTCAAAATGAAGGCCCAGGAGCAGAGACGCAAAGTGATCCACAATTGGTGCTCTGCCGGAAACGCCGATAAAGATATCAACTGCATCATAAAGTACATGAAAAATGCGGTATACAATGTTGTGAAAGGGCTACACAGTGGCAGGGGTATACTTTGTGCAGTCCCCACAAGGGCAAAACGCGCATCTCTAAAAAAAAAAGTCATATTGCGCGGTACCCGCCTACCTTGGACTCAGTCATTAAAACTAATGACGGCTTTACCGAGTAGAAAGTGTCCAAAAGGGTTCCTTGCAAATTATTATTACTTAAAAACCTCTCCACAATTATGAAAAAAATAAAATTTTGGAGCTTTAAATGTTTTGTAAATACTTCTGCCCACCTTTGTTTTGTTTTTTAAATAACAACTCTGTATTTGGGAAGAATTGGACAACCGATACGGACTGATTTTGGGGCATTTTCTATGTTGCTTTTCGGAGATAAAGTTTCGTGATATATTATATTTAACAAAGTGATGTAGACGGATATTTCAGTCCAGACTGCGGTTCGAAGCACTGTATTGAAATATAAACCGCAGACTGACATTTACTTTTCCAAAAAAAAGATCATATATAACAATTTTTTTCTCTTTTCTATAATAATTTTTTTTGTTGACCGATTCAGACCGAATTTTGATTGATTTAGTTCACCCTTACAAAAATTAGAGGGGTCTCCGGTGGCTCTAAGATTTTCAGAACGAAGCTTAACACTAAGAAATAAACGTAGACTGATATGTATGTACTCTTTGAAAAAATGCCTATTAAATATTCGTTACCCATAATAAATACTAACAAAACCTCTCCATTTTTTGTTTCTTTTTTGTTTTGCAGGAGAGATTTCAACTTACTAACCGGAGTATCCAAGAAGCAGATGAAATACTAAAAATGGACGACCAAGGGATTGATATGACCCTGGTAATAATAATAATTTGTGTATCTTATTCTTTTTACATCATACCGTTATTAGACTGGTTCTTAATTTTAAGTTTTGGGGGAACATAGTTCAAAAACATTACTTTTGATTAAAAATGAAACAAATTAATTTAGGGTAATATTAGTTAATACAAGTCAAAATAGAGCAATTTATAATGAGAAAAAAAAAACTGTTTTAGATAAATATACAACTTTTTAAGTTAATTTAGTTTTGTTTTAAATTGTTAATTTCTTATTCGAAAAGAGCAAATGATTTTTTTTGTACCGCATATAGTGCGCACTTTATCTCAGTAAGACACACTCTAAACATTTTTGAAGATTGTTTCCCTCATTGTAAATGAACATTTCTTTCTTTAAATCCCCACAAATTTAAGAACCAGGTTAGTATTTATGTTATAAAATAATTTTAATTTTTTCTTCCTCGGATTGGACCCCATTCTATTGATTTGATTGGTTGATTTAAATTATCTTTATTCTATTTTATCCAACAAAAAATATATTTTCCATTCTCCTTTTGTTTTTATTATTTTTTAAATTAAAATTCTATTCTTTGATTGACGTTCTCTCAAGATAATGTATTTAGAAGCCATCTTTGTAGCTCATCTCTCCATATATATATATTAATACTAGTTTGACGTGATAAAATAATGCTTTGTTTTATTTAAGTTCGTCAGTCTCTCATTTTTCTTGATTTCCAACACCTGAAACCCATATGTACGGGAGAGAGATAAAAAGAGACGTATACATATTATGTATATCTTGACTTCTTTTCTGAGCCATGATTTATGTTGTTAAAGCCTCTTATCCTTTATATATATATGTATTTGTAACATACTCACCTATTTAAAATAAGATAATCTATTTTGTATATTAGAGTGGGTCGAAATCGATGATGGGGGATATTGGGAAATGTGTCTTAATAAAAGACATTTCTATGCCCAATTTCAGTACGATTCAACGTATTTTGAAGGTTCCCCAATTACGTAAAAACTAAGTTGTAGGTGCGCCTGTCTTTACGATAGATTGAATCATCCTCACAAAATAAATTAATTAGACGTAAAAAATGGACATTTTATAAATGTGTAATATGTATTGGGGGGGGGGGACCTCTAGAATCCATTACCTCAAGTTCATATTTGAGACTAATTATATTTAGACTTTTTCCCAATACTCTGATTTCCAAATTCGACCCACCCTAACGTACAAATGTATTTGGTAAAACATGTCATCCTTATTTTATTTTATCTGTTTTTAAAGAACACCTACTGTTTTTGACAGTTTAAGATTATTTATTCCTATTTTAATTATATCTTTATTTTTGTCGTAGATTGAAATGAATCTGTGTTGATACAATTGTATCAATTAATAGTTTCTAATTGTTAAGGATTTAACATCTTTCTTTGAATGGAATATGAATATATGTATATATTTATATATACATCACGAAATGTTAATTCACTTTTTATAGAATAGTAGGATTCAAGCCTCAAATGATAACAATCAGTGTGTTAATAAACTTATTTTACCATTTGAGTACTCTCTCAAATGAGTGGAAATTCTATTATTTATTTACATAATGATTTTCAATGTATTAAAAATGAGTTTTTACTTTACACAACAATACCTATACGTAAAAAGAATCTCTATTATTTGAGGATGTCTATATTTTCAACTTTTCTTTTTTTACAGAGTCCTGGACGTGATAGTCCCGGCCATGATAGTAATGCTAGTTCCGTAACCTTGGGATCTGCTTCATCCGGAGGATGTCGTAATTCCACAACGAGTTTAGACTCCGGTCGAGCCTCTAATTCTGCGACAGAGTCCATTCGAAGTGGTAATACCCATGTACTCCATCATCCACAAATCCATCACCATCAATCCACTAATTTGGGACCTCAATCATCGCAAAGGCTCTCCTATCAATCCTCTGTTGGATCCTCATCCAACTCATCATTCCGTCAAAGCTATCACTCCTCATCTTCTAGCTCCAGCGTTGGATCCTCTTCTATAGCTGACCATGACGGGATCTATTCGCTTAACGTTCATGATATGATATCTCGAGGCCATCCGGTATGTGAATGAAACCCCTTTTTTTCCTTTTCTGTATATGGATATAAATAAGAACAGTAATAATGAATGATATGAGTTGAATCGAGACTCTTTATACTTTATTTTATATCCGAGATTCATTAGTGATATCGGAACAATGGATGATAATACAAAAATAAATTATGTTCTTCTTTTATTTAAAGAAATAAAAAATAATTATGAAACGCTCAAAATATGACTATGATAATATGAGTTTGGTACCTTCCTTGTCTGACGGAGTCTTTTGTCATGGGTCTAACTACTCTTGTTGTTATTTTACATATCTATTCATGAGCAATTATAATCTCCGTCCTTGTATTTGAATAAGATAGGATTAGCTCTACTTTATAATTTGTGACTAATTTTTTTCCTTTTTTTTCCCTTTGAAGGATCATGAAATTCTTAATTCCTGGCTAACGGATTTGCACTTTGAAGAGTATTATGATTTATTTGTCTCTGCGGGATATGATATGCCAACAATATCTCGTATGACTCCTGAAGATCTTACTGCTATTGGGATCAAGAAGCCCAATCATCGTAAACGACTTAAAATGGAGATTGCTAAACTTAACATTGGAGATGGATTGCCTGAATATATACCCGTAAGTTGGTCAAATTTTGGGCCTGTCAAAACAAAAATAAGATAGAGTGATTATTACATTTGTATTTCTATCAACAAATTATCCTTATTAATCCTTTGGGTGGGCAATATAAAGGCTAATATACGGGCTTTAAATCAAACAACGTTTTTAAACTATAGCTGAAATTATTGAGTATCTTAATTCATCCCAGTAGTTTGAATAATAAGCCTATAAATAATTGACTCAAATATGTCCCACCTCTATGTAAAAATAATATAAACCAAAAATAACCAATTAGAAGAACTTTTGGGAGGAGAGCAGCTTAGCTGTCATGACGTGGTATTATATCGGCGGTAAGCTGCCTCGGGAGAAAGGAAATACGCACAAATCCAACAAAGACTGGAATTACTTCGATGTCGATCCTCAATTATACTTTAAAACCAACAAGGATTTACACTTATAATTCTAGAGGAGCAAACCCTCACTCTTACTCTGATGATTTGTTGGGGAGCTATAGCGACGAATATAAGTCCTCGTTAGAGAGGAGCGGTATTGGAATTATTCCTGTCTATATTTTGACTACATACAGGGTAGAATTTCTGGGTCCCCTTATTGCTGCTCCCATGTAATAAGAGCCAAGGGGGTCTTCTCCCAAACATTCTTCAAATTGTCAGGATTATCATGTTCATTTTTGTTTCTATTATTTGTTCAATGGGAGCCAATATAGATCTCTTAAATCAAAGAAAGGTTTTAAACTATAGCTCAAATTACTGAGTATCTCAACTCATCCTACAAACTTGAATAATGATATGGCAATCAAATGTATGAAGTAAAAAAGTGTGGATTTTCTCTTTTTCTTAATTTTTACTCAAAATTGTTATTATATTTTTTCTTCATTTGTTCTTCATAAAATCATATATATACATGTGCATATTCTTGTAATAGAGTGATGACCTAAATCTTTGCAAAGGTCGTTAAAATAGAATAATTAGGTACTAAACTACAATGTTTCTTCCTCTGCCTGGGACCATGAATAGTGGTTTTATTTTTATACTATTTAGTTATTTTTATGATTTAATATTTTTTATACTCTTGTATAGGATTCCTTGGAGGAATGGCTACATTGCATTCGCTTGTCTGAATATGGTCCACATTTAAGAGCTCAAGGATATAATACAGTTAATGATGCAAGTCAGATAACTATAGAAGATTTAGAAGATGTTGGCCTCTTTCGATTGGGCCATCAAAAACGCTTTCTACTTGCTGTTAAGAGGAACAAGGATTTAAAAGCAGGAAGACGCTTCACAACTCCACATCCCTCCTTAAATACAGGCGTGACTACGGTTCAGCACCATCATCCGCCCTACGACAATAATAACAGTAGTCTCTATAGAAACGAAAAATGCCAATTTACTTCATTTCAACAACCCAAATATCATCCAGATATTATAAGGATTGAGCCAACTCCCGTTCAAGTCACTCCCTCAACTCTACCACCCGATATGCCACGTCCCATGGCCCCTCTACAAATGTTCACTCACCATCGTGCTAATACATTCGTTCCACGAAGCTATGACGACACAGATATAATGCGAAAGGCTGAAGAGTCTGTGCTCATTCATAATCACCATCATCAGCCCATGAGAAACTCTTCGTCCAATGGTGGGGACGGAACATTACCCAGGCCAAAAGGCTATGTTAAACCTAGACCTATTGCTAAGGTTGTTGCTAAAACTAGAGAAAATCCCTGTATTGAGAGAGTTGAGGATGATTTGACCAAGGATTTAAAGATTTGTTCTTCGTCCCTTGGTCGAACTGCTCGCTCGTGCTCTGATGGGTTTAGAGCCTCGCTTAGACAAGTAAGTTTTGTATATTTAGTTATGTGTACATATATTTAATACTCGTTATGTGTAGTTTCATGGCCCAAGTTTGGATTCTTCATCCACGTCTCCTCCTCCACCCGCCCCTGAATGTGATGGAATAATTCCCTTTGCCAATGAAAACGCAGGTACTATTCGCATGAGATCTGGGAGCACTCATATTCATGATGTCTCCAACTACGATTGGAATCCCCAATCATCCAAGGAACACCATGACTCTCCCCTCGAAGATGATCCCAAGTCTAGTCAATTGATTCAACAACAAAGGCAGGCCCAACAGCCTCAACAACAAACAAACCACTCAGCGCAGCTCAAATCCACTTTAATTCAAAGGTAAGCATTCCTACATACACCCAAACTTTGCAATTTTCTAAAGGCTCTCTCTTCATTTAGGCAAGGACGAACAGCAGGAGATGTCTTAAATGATATAGGAAGTATGTTGGCCGATTTAACAGACGAATTAGATGCAATGCTGCATATGGATCAGTCCGAAAACTCAAAAAATCCATCTGCTACATCGTCCTCATAAAATAGCAAGAACGACTCCTTTTACATTGATAATAATTTTATAGACATTCTTGAGACTACTTTTTCAATTATTCTTAACTTTAATATGTAATGTTATATCCTTTTTTTTCTGTTAAATCGTTGTTAATTACATCTTTCGAATTATTTTTTAACTCAATCATTATTTTTTACATTATTATAATCAAGCCTTAACCCCCCCCCCTCCCCGCCTCGATTAAGAGCCTTGCTTTTTTATTACAAAATTTAAACAACATTTATCTTTATTGCAATTACATACTTCAAATGCTTCATATGACAATAAGTCATTTGAGAGAGAGAGACGGAAATAAGAGGGTTTTTTTAAATGATAAAATACCTAATTATGAATCCGTATGAGCTATAGAAAATGTGCCTAAAGTCCACATACTAATGATTTTATTTTGTACCCTCTGTTTCATAGCGGTTTTTTTATTTTATTTTTAAAACTTAATATGACTTATTTTATTCTAATTAAATACGCTCTGTAAACCCAGTGAAGAATCTCACCATTCATTTTGTATTTTTCTTTTTTTTTTTTTTTTTTTTTTTGGAAGAAGCCACCTCAGAAACCCCAACACACGTTTATTTATCCGAGTCAGATATATTTGATAATTGTATAAATAATTAGGATGATTTCTTTCTTTTACAATATGATTTATATATAAATAACACACCTATTTTTTCAACCCCCCAAGAAAAGGATTATTTTACGATACATATTTTAGTCATTCCAAAATGAATGAATGTTTGTTTGTTTATTACTTTGAAATATTTTTGAAAAGGATAACACGTCATGTAAATATGAAGGGCTCTTATAATTAATATATATTTTTCATGTGTGGGTTGGAAACCGCAGTAAGGCCACCCCGCATTTACGACCCCATTTGACTTTTTTATCGTTACATATTATATATTCAAATAATATCAAAAGATTTTTTGATAGCATATTTTTTTCCTTCATTTCCTGAATCAGGAGGGATTTAATTATATTATTTTTATTTTTAACAAAAAACTAATTTCAATATTTTCTTTTGTAACAACGGATTTTCATACATAGCAATTGCTACAGATTATATAGATTTTTTTTAATGATTTAAAAAAAAAACCAAGCAAAGGAACTATGTAATTTCATTTTATTTTCAAGCCCTTTGAGCTTTGTGTGTGTGTGTTGTTTTTATTTTTTTTTCTAATTAGATGATACTCAAATAAACTTTTGATTAAGACTATATAACTCGATTATAACTTTTTATTTATTTATTCCCTCTATCAGAAAGATCAATATTATTTTCCTCATAGGGGTGCGTAGTTGTTGAGATCTGGACATTTATAAAAGAGAGTAACTAGAATGGGCACTCGTTAGAGTGCAAAACCTCTGCCTAAAATAAAATTATATTTTTGAATCTCAATTTTTCCCAAAGCTATGGTAGATTATGCATTTTTTATGTTTTGTATTACCTTGAAGTTTAATCTTGACCTCTCAAAATTGAATGGCCTCGTACTGTGACCATACATCGTAATCTTCGTACCAAGTTTGATTAAAATTGATCCGTAACTTTTGCAGTAATCCTGGTGACTAACAAACAAACAAATGAGGGCAAAAAATAACCTCTGTCCAATTTCGTTGGCAAAGATAATCAGAAAAACACAAGATATCACCCCCCTACAAAGAAAAGTATCACAATCATGGAACCATGGCCTCAAAAAAGAGACCAAAGAATCGAGATAACTACTCGTATGTCTTTCACGCGACACACACGCCTAAATAGATATGTAACTTGACTTGACTTGGACAAGCAGGTATACTATTTATAACGCAAAGGAGGCTATTAATCACTGTATTGCCATATAGAAGAGCTGCACCGACACACACAGGAAAAGTTACAGACTTTTTTAGAGACCAACATTCCACTCGGGCCTAAAAAAATGAGGCTAGCATACTCGCCAGATGCCAACCCGCTCGACTGGTTTTTTTGTCACATCCCTGCCGGGTACCGAATGTCGAAGCCCTCAAAGCTTCCATTGATAAGCATAGGAACTCAATGAGCCCCAATAACATTACTATCACCTTTCAGAGGTCCCAGAGGCGCATCAAGGAAATGGCAATACATGTGCCAACATCTGTCCAAAGTTTAGTTATTGTAGCTCCGAAATTAAACTTGTTATAATTACAGAGGCAAAATGAGTTTTTAATTTCGCATCCGGTTGGAGTGTGCAATTTCGATTATAGTCTGTATTTCTCTATTCCAAATATGAATGAGTCAAGAATATTGGCAAATTTCTTCCACATAACTTGAGATCAGACTTTGGTTGACTCTTGAGTTTAGGATAAAGTTGATTTTGTATGATTAACGGATTCCAAATTCCATTACATTGTGTAAACATATACTAGGATCTATCCAGCTAATTCAAGAGGAAAACCTGTTAGGTGCTACTAATTGAACCATTATCGACCCCAATGACACCAAGGTCCCTAATATGTAATTTATGAGAGGTCGTGTTTAGTAACTGTTAATGTCCTGGTTGACTAAAAAAACAACTTTTACAAGGTGCTTCACATTGAAATCAAGCTGATTTAAGTTATGAGCAAAAATCGAAATAAAACGTGAAAGTGTTACAATTCCCTTGGCCAATAGCTATAAAGTTGTGGAAATTTGCAAAACTGAAGACGTGAGCCATCTCTGATTGGCTTTTGGACAATTCCGTACAGAGGAGCGCTGTTATCTCAATGTGTTCTCATGGTGGGTCTAGGACAATGTTTTTGTTAGCAATCCTCTGCTCAATAATGAGTTCTACAATATTGCTCATAGGAAAATTGTAAAAAAAAACAACTCTTAACCTCTCAAAATTTGCATAATAGAGTTGAGTAAATAATAACGGTTGGCCTAGAATGTTACCAACACCCCCCCCCTCCCCCCGCCCACTATAAATTATGCTTGTTTGTTAATCCATGAGTCTTTTCTAACATGACTAAACCATCAGGTCTAATGATAATTACTAACGGAGAAGTGATTAGCGCTTCTTAGATTCAAATCATTGCCATTTTTGTTTTTCTTATTGTCTTAATTTGACAGCAAGATTTTTAGTAGAAAGGAAGAGAGTGTGTGCCCGTTACACGGAATGTGAGCCCAGACTCAAATGTCAACAGCAAAATTTTGGGGAGAGAACGCCTCACTAATACATAAATAATGGACTCAAGCAATTAATGATGTAACACGTACAGACCAGAGAGACTGACGTAAATTTTTGTGAACACAATAATATGGAGAAAAGATCAGAGAATGATATCTGTCACACGTACTTCCATAAGAAACATATTATAAATGTATACAGAACAAGCAGGTATCATTAATCAAAAAACAATCACGTTTATGCTTCAACCAACCTACGAACATGAAATTGAAGAAGAAAACAAAGTTTTAATTAGTTTTTATTATTTCTCGAACGAATAAAAGTCTTTCTCATTCATCAACTTCACAAATAATAATGATAATGATTAATATTAGTTAACCAAAAAAGGAACACAAACATGATTTGATTACTAGATTTGCATCATTTTTTTTTAATATCATTAGTTTCATTTTGCTCATTCAATTATGGTCTAATTAAGCTCTCAAAGAGATGGGGTGTCTGCGATTTTAATCAAATCATAATGATAATTTGGGATTTAAATATATAGGAGTTCATTTGCAAATATAACTCATCATAATTTGAATTCGTGTTTTTTTAGAATGGGCATGATAAATGTGCGTTCATTAGTAACTGCAAAGAATCTGGAATTACAATCTAATTTTCTAATCCCTCTCGTGATGAAAAAGGTATATGTAGTTTTCATCGTCTCTCAATCAAGTTTTTTATAATATCATAATGATTAATATTAAGTTAACATACCTAGTACTCAATAATTTTTTAAAAGAAGCTTTGATATACTATACGAAATCGCCTCTTTTCACAAATTTTCATTTTATATTTCCATTCACTGCGTTTCTAGAATTACATTCAAATTAATATAATTGATTCTTGGTTCATAGATGGACAAATCCACATACGTATTTTATGAGTGGATCGTAAATTATAATTTAATTATAAATATCCCCAATCCCCTTTCCCAAATCCTACACATAATCCAATCACTGACATTGAGAGCCTTGGGATGCTGTCTTATCTTTAATAACACAGCCTAGTATTTTAAAATATTAAAGGAGTAAATTTCCTTTTGTTTTAGATACAAGCTACCATTGATATATACGAAAACAGATTGACCGGTGCCCATAAAAGACAGAGACAACCCTGAATATTTGTTTGTAACTCCATACTGGACTTGCAGTAGAATTGAGGATCGTCATTGGTGATGTGCTTGTTTAATTCCTATCTCTCCACTCCTCCCTTCTGACAGCTGATTGTAGCTAATATACGCCATGACAGCTAAGTTGCTCTCCTCTAAAATATGCCTTGGCTATCTATTAACAGATTTTGTCCTTTTTTTTAAAAGTTTATTTATATATGAAGGGTTGCATGGGGGAATAAAGGTAACGACGTGGAAATAGTATATCTTTGCATGTAGAGTTGGATGACACTATGGCATAATATGGAAAAGGATTATGAGAAAAATAGCCCTTGACTGATTAAATTACATTATTCAACTTATATACGTTTTATTTTTATAAAAGAGACGAAGAGTTAACTTTCACATCTTCTCTTTCGCAGTAAATAAAATATGTATGTTACACTCTAAATAATATTATATACATAGTACATACATAATAAATTAAATTTAAATACATTGAAGCATTTAATTTTCAAATGCAACTTTTCTGTTTAGTATGATTTTTTAAAGATAAATATAGTTACAGCTGTATAAAATATGACCCTGAAAGCGAGCGATATATATCGGGGTTCATTCTCAACTCTTATAGTTCTCTATGATGTAAATTTTATAAATATTTTTGATATAAGGAATAATAATGTATGTAGCCCTATTAATGAAATATTGCAGGCGTGTGCGTATTAAACGAGAGCACTGATAGAAATATTTTATTTAAATATAAACGCTGGTATGTAAAAATGAAGTTTGTGAATTATTAGTGAGCGCTCTTACGACTAAAGTAATCATCAGACATCCCAACATATTAAATTTTTTTGGAGACTATATTATTTAAACAATGTTTGTCTATTCGTTGACTCCTAAAAACTCTGGCTGGATAATGCCGGGTACTACTGATTGTATATCATACAACTTTTTAACAATATCTTCTAATTTAATAAAGCAAAGTATGTCTGTATACATGCTAAAATTTTTAAGGGTAGATACTTGATCTAAGAAATAACAGTACAATCGAGCCTGCACGTTCGTATAAAGAAGTGAAATCTGGCAGACGTTTAGGTTAAAAAATGGGAATTAATTTATTTATAAAAAGATTTACGTTACTTTAGGTGAGGTTTAGCAACGAGCCAAAGTATTTCCTTGCTCATCTTGTCTTAAATTTTTTAATTCTCAAGCTTTCAGTATTGTTCTTTTATTCTTGAGGAGAGAAAATCTATGTATTGAGTAACTGCGTGTGAGTATGTTTATGAAAAACGGAGAGTAACACTGATGGTTTCTTGGGGAGTTAACTTCTGTACCATTAAAACAAAACTTGTCTATTCGTTGACACTTAAAAACTCCATGTAATGCCGCCGGGTACTAATCCCGGGGTAATAATATATCAACAAAATACGTATTTATTTCCTTTCTCTGACAGCTGATCTAATACAACTTCATGATAGCTAATCTGCTCTTCCCCCAAAATTTGTTCAAATTGTCAGGGTTACCATGTCATTTCTCGGTTGTTTTCTTAGCATACCGGTATGTCATATTTTATACAACTCGAAATACAGTAATTCGTTTATAAATATACCCATACATGTACCTATACAATGTTCATTCTTACAGATGGAGCTACTACATTATTTGACTGGATTTGAAGTTAGATGAATCATAGATAAGTAATAAGAACATTAAAAAAATCAATGTCTTTTATATTTTAACAGACAATATCTCGAGCAATAATCAAGACGTAGAGGAATTCGAGAAGAGTTTATCATATAACAACCTAGTAATGGAAAGAGTCCTTTATTATCCTTGCACCACCATACGATGTCATATTGCCTCATCCTTTCCCTTGAACAAATACGTACTCTCTTTGAGTGCGTTTTTTATTTGGCTATTTTAATGCTTTAGTAGATTAAAACGAAAAGTTTTAAAAATACGTATCTTTTGATTATTGAGACATGAAATTTGTCTTTGCCTTGAGTCACTACATTATCTAACAGGACAAGATTCCTGATTGAATGTCCTGATAAGAGTGATCTTTTGCCAATAGGAACCACCAGGGCTTCTAAGAGAAGGGTATTCTGAAGTTGGATTCTCGTTGCCAACAAGTTATCAAACAGAATGGGGCATACTTGGCTTTAATTGGAAAATCACAAAACCTCTTGTGAAGCATTCAAATAAAGTGAAAAATATGAAATTACATTTTCCCCAATCTATTTTATAATCTCCTAAAAGTTAGTCTGTTCATCACTTACTATTTAACTATTTTATTTACGGCTTGGGTTTTTAAAATATACAAAGAAATACCTATATTTCACAGTTTCTATTAATTACTTAAGTTATCCTGATATTTGACGGGATTCCATTTAACGAAAAATCCTCGAGAAATGAGAAACCCTACAACATATATGTAATGAGTATATTCGTCATGGCAAATGTTCAGGAAATACTATTTCATTGCTGCAAATTGGTGATTTTATTCGATTACAGCCTTACTATGCAAAACTGTCAATCAAAAGCCCTTTGTTTTCTCTTTGACTAAAACCAATATAGATGAAACTGGTAAGATATTTATAGTATAACCAAATATACCTCTTTGTGAGGATTCCACAAAAAGGTACTTCAGTATTGGAAATCATTATCTCTGGGACCCAATGATCAAAGTTCATTTTCAAGACCAATACTTAAACATCTGGTATATTAAGAGGTGAGAATAAATTATTTATAAAAATTGTTTTAGTCTTTTTTTGCAATCAGTTTGCAATGATCATAATTTTGCATCATTTCTAATTTAATCTACATAAATTTACTGCATCATTTCCCAAATTGATGCAGTAGATTGAATCAATGAATACTTTTATCAAGAATGAAGGCTTTCAATAAATCACATATAAAATAATGTAAAAATATAAACACTGAATAGCTCCATCTACCTTTAATATATTCCTTATACTGAATACTTATTGGTCTTTATTGGTTCCAAAATGAAATACGGCTTTCATACATTGCATCATAACTAAAGAAGAATCCATCTTCGGGGGCTCACAGTTGATATTTTTACTAAATAAAATGGACAAATTTTAAAACAAAATTTATATGAAACTTTATAGAATCGACATATTTCAAAGAAATATTGAAGAAACTTGATAAAGTGGCTAGAATAATACAAATAGACTTAACACATTCATTGAAAATTACTTTATGTCAATGAAAAATAGTCATTTTATAATTAAATCAAAGTAGTCAAACGTAATAAAAATCCGTATGAAATGCCTAGATTTGTACAATAAATATTTGTGGGATTTGTGAAAAGTAGGTTATTCTTTCTATTGTAATTGTTAATTTATTGTCTAAACTACATAGTACAGATTGTGTAACGATGAAGGAACATATTTTATCGAATAACACAGTATGCTATATAATAAAAATACGTTTTAGAGTGATATACTTTTGAAAGAGTGTTTAATTTGATGGTTCCCATTTAGACATCCAATAGAAAACTATTGTCCTTTTCATTAAGGGGTTTTCATTGCTTAAAACTTGAATGTTTAGGTTTCCAAAATGGCGGAAATGAATAAATGATGACGTCACATGAACACTCTCTATTCAAGATCATCGCCAAGATAGAATAGTTGAGTGGAGGAGCATCTTGTCAACTCATCAATGATAATTGATCATATTTGATTTCATAGTCACTAACAGTTTAAAAAAAAAAAATATATTATCTACCTTATCATATTTTGCTCTTGTTTTGATCTAAAATTTTAGTCTCTAGCCCCTCAATCTAGTTTAGCCTTGGTCTCAATACCACATACCTAATTTTGGTCTAGAGTTAGGTGATCTTGAGTATTTTCACATCATTTTCTACATTCCTGAATAATAAACTGATTACAGCAAGTTAGATTAATTGATGTTTGAACTGAAGAAAGAGGCAAGGAATCATTGGCCTCCCCACTTTTTGAGAAAAACTGATTGTTGAAGCAAGGGGCATTTGCATCCTCCTTGCGTACGCCCCTCGCTCCAACAGAGTTTTTTGTTTCTGGAGTTTCAACTTCTAGTTCTTATATTATATATTTAAAAAAATGTGCTAGCCAAAAACTCCCGCCCCAAACAAAAATGATCCTGGCATATCCAGGATGATTCGTTGTCCATTATCGTAGTGGTATTGATTTCATTTAGTGGCAATCAAATATTTGTAATCAGTTTTTTTTGTGATGACTTTATTAAGCAAATACATTTTTTTAATTACCTTTTTCCTATTTTTTTTTTCATATAATGACCTTTGTTGGACAATAATTTTTTTTCTTAATGATATCTTTTTTAAACCACTGTTAATGGGCATTTTTTTAACTCGTGGTTTGTCAACTGGATAAGAAATACAACAAATTCAACATGATAAACAGTTAAACGTTTATTTGAAAAAAATATGTCTTGCAAATTTTCTATCGTTTTTTTTAAACTTTTCCAATCATTTTGTACTCGTAAATATATAAATGATGAAAATACTATTATAAATATAAAAAGATGAAAAAAAAAATTATTGAGAAATTACATAATGCGATTTTTGGAAATCCAATTCATAGCCATCAGTTTTTATGAGGCTGTGTGTATTATACAAAGTAATAGCTACACTATCATAATTTTGTAGATACCGTTGTATGCCTCAGACCTCAGATTGAAAAAAAAAAATCGAAAAGATCAATAGGAAAAACAAAGGAATCACTTTTTAGCAAAATTTACTAAACCTCGTTTAAAAAATGCTAAATATTTTAATAAATCCCGAAATAGGCATTATTAAGATAAGTCTAGTATTGCATATAATCTGAATTAATGTTTCAAGAACATTGGTGATGAAATACAAATTTTGCTATCATTATTAACATCATCTACACACTAGATTGTCAGTTTTTTGAATATGTATACCCGTTATAAATACCAAATTCATAAAATGTATTTACCGGATGGGTCATTTTTGTAGGCAAAATGTCTTTAAACTTATTATTAAACTGTGCTATCTGGTTGGGATTGTATAATAAAGTTTATATTTCAACAAAGCATTAGTGAGCGGCACTCAAAATTCTTGAGCGGGAGTGCGCTCATTGTTTTGAATAACTAACGAGAGTAGGATCACGCTCTCCATTTTAGAAGAGTGATAAGAGATAACATCAAAAAAATTTGTCAGTTAAAGATTAATTGTAAAGATTGCTAGAAAAGATAGTTCATGTTATGTCTCAAGATAAACTAGAATATTTTTTTTCTTTACTATATCTGTGGCTCTCTGCTGTCCTCGGTTGATGAATTTGCCTCTCATGTATTCGTTTACTCTAAAAAAACTCCGACATCCGTTCCCTAAGAAACACCATCAGCTCCTCCGTGTGTGAACACTCCGTTGAAAGATAAATCTTTTCTTACTTCGTAAATTTACCAAGTAAAATACGATTTTCCTATATTTTTATGTAGTAAATTGATATAAGATCTCAAAATCTAAGTATAATTTCCAAAATTTGAGAACCCTGTGCTCAGCTTCAAACTAATTATCAGGCTTAACTGGATAGTAGTGCACAAAACCTCGTAATAAAATTTCCCCCAAGATAGTGGTTCCCAAACTTTTTGTGCCCAAGGCACACCAAAAGACATTTAACAATGTATTTACATACCTATTTCAATTAAAACAATAATTTAGACCATTATAAGCTATTGCAAATAATGTATGGTGGTCACAAATCGTACAGCACTGATTGAACGTACTTGACTTAATTTCTCTGGGGCATAAAGTGGTGGTTGGATTTACGGGGACCTCCTGTAAATTTATATATTGTCTGAATTGACTTCTTCAATAAATATTTGGGACTATTGCCTCCTTGCCCCACCGTCTCCTACCACTAATATGGTGTAGCCTATATCTGACGCTGTTTACATACATACAACTGATTTTTCTTCACTTATAAATTGGTTGTTCACCAGGGGCTGCTTAAGGAGATAAGATAATGAATATCACCGTTGCTTTTACCTTACTTACAAGTTAGAACGGAAACATTGTTTACACGCAAAAAGTATGTTCCGTGACTCTCTTTAACCTATCTTCACTTTTTAATTATTTATATATAAACATTTTAAGAAATTAATTATCTTCATTCTTTAGTTCTAATAAATAAATGTATGTCTTTTTCCATATATTAATATTATGTGGAATAAAATAAAAGCAACCCTTGCCTGGAGTCTTGCACCTGCGTTGTTTTGTAGATAACGAAGAAACTGTGTTATCTACACCCGTGGTGGTTGTTGAATGATAAATACGTAGAGCCGGGGAATGGATGGTTAGAGAGGAGGAAGGAAATTTTTTGATATACATATCACATTCGTATAGTTTCTTGTCAGTGTGTTCTAAATGTGATATCTGTAAAGATAAAAAAATATATATAACTACAAACGTGTAGATCGAAGTATGTTCCTACGCTATGTGTGTATTGTCATTTTTCTTGTAAATGTGCAACACTCAGTAAGTAAATTAACTATTATTAATAGTGTTGTGTCAGTCCTAATTTATTTAGTGTAGTCCAGTCATAAGTCTTTAAGACGGTGGATCTTTCGCACTTTCAATACTAGAACTATTTAAATGAAGAAGAAATAAAGTTGAGTGACATCATCAAGGATCGTACTTTATAAGTTTTTAGAGCATATATGAATAACTGAAATTCCGGACCGAACGTGAACTGGACGGGACTGTAGTCTTTAGTCCTTATTAAGGATTGACACAACACGAATTATTATTATCTATTTTTCTGAAGAGAGAGGAAATGATTTGTCCCTAGATTGCCATTAATCAATCAAGCAAAAAGGGAATATTAAATCCAATCTTTGAAGGGTCTTCCTTCATTGTTAATAAGATTTATCTTACGACGGGGTGGGGAGGGGTCTTTCCCCCACGAACTTTGCCATTTTTGACAGAATGTTTATCTATAGCCATTTTGTTGAAATGACGAATTTTTTTTTTTCGAAACGACAAATTAAAAGAAAAAAAATAATGCAATAAATTGTTTTGACAATAGAGCGTTTTCAATTGACGTTACCATTGTTGATACCCTCCACTTTGGGAGCCTAAACAACCAATTTTTAACAAAAATGAAAATTATTTTTAAAAATTAAGGAAAATGGTGAACTATTGAGTGTCAAAATGTGACCGACAAACTAAAGGACATTACTGTCTATCAAAAGTATATCCAGCTAAGTCCTAGTTTTATTATACATCTGACCTTAAATATATTTAAAAAATTAATATTGCTTCGTTATACAATCTTATTTCCATATTGGTGTTAATAGTTCACTATTACAATGGAATCAAATAAAAAAAATTCTGCAAATCTAACTATTTTTGTACATATTACTTTGATTTAATTCACATCAACTAGTATTCCATCCAATTATTCATTCTTAATCCCCCTCCCGATTAATAAAGCGATTTGATGAAGTTTCATCCAGATTTATTGAAATTTTTTCCATTATATGTTGTAAATGTATAGCCCCCCAGATGGTGTCACCTTCAACATTGATGCAATTTATGATGTCAGATAAAACACTTTATATACTTTCATTTTTTTCAAACAACGCTATCTTTTCGACAAATTTGACTATAAACAGTAATGATCTAAGCCAGGGGCTGTCGTCATGGGAGAGGGTGGATCCCCCCATATATATTTCAGGTGGAAAATTTGATATATTTAAGAAAATTGCAATAATTTGTAGAAAATACAGGGGTTGTTGTAAAAATTTAGTTGATAATCGAAAAAAAGTGAGTTTTTTTTTTTTTTTGTCATCTTAATTAGTTTCAACAAAAATTGTAAAACCTTTTTAGCCCTACCCTAAAGAAAAAAACCAAGCAACGCAACACTCCCAAACAATTTGAATAATTCATTCTGTAGATATGACGGATTGTTTGAATCTAGACAATTTTATCTATAAAGTTCGATAGTCACATATTCAAACTAATATAACTCAAATTTAAGTATTTTTTCATATATATACATATGTAATCATGGATTAAAAAGGCCATGGGTTGGAATACCTTTCTATATCCAAAGCCAGACTGATCAAATTGCTGTATATTTAATTGGCAAATCTATTCCTTTGTAGTTTTTCGTTCTGACACAAGACTACGAGATACACGACATCAATTGCTCCTCCTCTCCAGACAACGAATACATTGAGGCACAACTCATAAAACCTCCTGGATTCTCAGGGTATCCCATTTTGGCGGATGTTGGGAAATTTATGGATCCGGCACTATGTAAAATAACCCAGACGGAAAATGCATCATCCTATTCCTTGATCATCCATAATTATGATGAATGCGGAGTAAGGGATGAGTCTGTAAGTATTAAAATACCTAGGCATTTAGCTACAAATATGTAAATACATGTTGGGACTTTGTAAAATATGCAAGGTGTACGTCTCAAAACCTGTTTTTTTAATTTTTAAACTGACCATCTTTATTAATAATTGTTAATTATTACATTTTTATCTTTTAAAATTAATTATTTATAATATATTTAAAGAAAAGATAGAACTGTGGGAATTTATCAATTTCACTAGCCAACAAATTATTGCCCTTGGATTGAGATCGTGTGATCCTTGTTGCTTTTATTTCGAAAACCATCAAAATATACTCTATAGCCCAAAATTCCCATTTTTGTGATTACAGTAAGCAACTTTTATATACAGGGTGTTTAGGTGAAGTCGGTGCCTTTTTTCAAAAATCTGTAAATTATTACTGAGGGCACATTTTTCAGCAAATTTACTTGAAAATTGGCTTAAATTGTACATATAAATGTTGAAAAGGATCCTCAGAAAATTCCCCAAATTGTCAGGGTTACCATGTTGATTTTTGTTTTTGTTTTAACATGCCCACTCTATAATAAATTTTCATCATTACTCATTAGTATTGATGAAAATCGGTTGCATTTTTTAGCTTGTCCGTTTTTTTGTTTTTTTAGTTGGGAAAATAACAGTCTTCATTTTCTTCACTTGTAGATTTTCATATACTTGCTATAATTAAATATACACAGGAATTTCTGTAAAAATAATAATAATAAAAAAAAAATAATGACTCCGTTAACTTTTTGATAATTTACAATTATCAAAAAGTGGAGCAGCCAGAGTTGGTCTTATTTAGACAGAAAACCGTGGTCCAGTCCATTCTGATCCCATCCACTACCATTTGTCGGTCCTTAAAGAAGGTAAAATCTATCTCTCGTGACGTTTTTGGTTCTCCCCAATTTTTTTTCTAATTATTCTCTTATATAATGGAATAAATTATTTAACTAAGTAAAAATATAAAATGTTCGTTTTATATTATTTTTTAATACTACATATATAAGATATGAATATTAAAAAAATATATATGTTCAATATGGCAGTTTGCTCTTCTACTTTTTTCGAATTTTGATAACAGCTAGTGCAGAAAAGTTGTGATATCACTTGAATCACCTCAAGTCCATGAGGGTCCTTGCAAGAGATCTTGGTGTTTCACACCAGACTGTCGAGAGAGCTATCAAATAAGTGGGTGGCAACAACCTTTTATGGACGAAGATGCCCCTTTTGACACCAGTAATGAAAGAAACCCATCGCCTCCGTGAAAAAACTCTCTTGAATTAGTATTTCAAGTTCTTTTGGACACTTTTGGCCCCCTACAGCCCTGATGCCAAACCCCTCATCTACACCTTGTGGGCGCATGTCGAGAGGAAGGTCCGCAGTGTCCGTCATCCAAATATGGAGGCTGTCGTAGCCGCTGTCAGCCAGCGCTGGGACGCCATGGCAGAGAACAACAACCAAACCAGATACCAAGACTTCTGCCGGTACCTGAAAGCCATCATTGTCACTAAAGGTGGCTACATTAATGACTAAATAAGCTCAGATACACATCTATTTATTGTATTCATTTTAATTATAATCTTGTTGACGTTTAAAATTCAAAGTGTTCAGATTTTAAGGGAACACTCGGTACATGTCTCATATATCCTATTTGGCTTAATAAACCATCGGGAAAAATTCCAATGACTGACAGTCCTAAGGACTGGTCCTAAGGCTGTAATGGAGAGAATAAATAAGTGCCGACAAAACATTAAACATACACTCCCTGGCTTCTGATTAACAACTTTTCAATATATATATGTATAGTCAAACTTGTATAAAGCGGTCAGCCGAGGGAAACTAAAAAAACTGACTGCACGTGCAGATCACTCTTAAACAAAGTTTGCTATTATTTAAACATTATAAATTTGAAAATTGAGTGTGGGCACTTTCCGCAATGCCACGCTTAAAACAGGTGGCCGTTATACCAAATTGAACTGTATGTATATTCAAAACCAAACCACAAAGAAGAAAAACAGAAAATAGGACAAATAAATATGAAAATGTCACTATTCACTGAATCCGCAAGAAAATCATTTTCTAATGTTAAAGTATGAAAAGCATAAGAGGAAAAAGTGAAACACATACTAATCTGTGTATATAATTAATAGTTGTATACAAGACTTAATTATAAGAAAAATTCACGCTATCCTGGTTTTGACAATGTTTCATCTGTCAGGAGTAGGAAATTTATATTCATTCCATACTTTAATTCGGTCTATTTTGCTTGGAGCAATAAAGAAAATGATAAATATCTTTTATTCTCTTTAATACCAGAGATGCATTTGTTTTCAACTAGGAAATATTATATTATAATACCTTAAACAGAGTGTAGCAACACAAGTTCATTCTTTGTAATGTGTAGAAATCTGGGCGGAAGTACCAGATAGGCATAAGTGAAAAATAAAAACTTTAGTTCGATTTTTGGTGGATCAACGGCAAAGTAGAATTATGTCTCATTCCTCTATGGACCCTTCTCTATGGTCCGTATCGTTGATTGTGGATTTTGTGGACTATCAGTTCAGGGTCCTACATCCCATCTTTGTCCGATCCTCCACCCAAAATCACCCAAAAGACTCAACAACAAACAATACGGGCATTTGGGAAGGGTCCATAAGGTAATACTGCATAGTTCTACCTACTTTGACCGTTGCTCTACTAAAAATTGACCTATAGAATCCGGAATTTGAGAATTTTGTAAACTAAGCTTTTCAACGTGATCACCTTGTAGACATATTTTTTATTCAACCAGAGCTTTAAGATTAAACGTAACCTGTTATAAATAGTGCTTTAAACGTATAAGGGATTGTAGTTTCATAGAGGTCAATAATGGTACAGTTAGTAGCACTTGACAGCTTTCCCTCTTGAGTAAGCTAGAAAAATAAAATAGATCCTAGTATCTGGTCACAGTGTGTAATTGAATTTGGAATCCGGTAATCATACAAAATTAACATTATCCTGATCTCAAGGGTCAACCAGAAGTATGATCTCAAGTTATGTGGAAGAAATTTGCCAATATTCTTAGCTCAATCATATTTAGAATAGAGAAATAAGGACTACAATCGAAATTGTACACTCCTACCAGATGCGAAATTGAAAACTAGAGATTTCGAATATGGGATTTTAACTACTTTAATTTCAAAAAAATAGGGAGCTAGTTAAACTAAACTTAAGCACAGATGTTGGCACATGTGTTGAAGTTATTTCTAATCTTCAATGTAGCATCCATCAATTTTTATAATAGCCTCGATTTGCCGCTGGAAGCTCTTAAAGGTGGTTATAGTGTAAATGGGGATCATGGAGTTCCAATGCTTATCAACAGAAGCCTTGAGAGCTTTGAGATTCGGTGCCCTTGTCCAGTAGGTCTTGGACTCGACATGCAGCCAGAAGAAAAAAATGAGTAGGTTGGCATCTTTCGACTATGGAGGGCTCATTGTTTTCTGCCGGAAAGGAATTTTGGTCTCTTAAATAGGAATGCGTAACTTTTGCGAATCATCTCGTTAAAGTAACACATTCCCAGCCAGTTTCATCCCCTGATCCAGGGAATCAAATTAATCTTCAACATGTCGACGTAGTGAGTACCGTTGACACTGTACCCTATTTTAAAGCCGATGTGCGCCATCGGCACTCTATTACATGCAATTAATTCCAAGCTCACCACCGATGCTGGGTCCTCGATATTAATTAGTAAAGTTCTGGATCTCAGTTGGTGTGTTTCCCGCGAAAAAAAACAAAAAACAATCTCGATTCTTGTGTCTCTTTGTGAGGGCATTTTTCGTTTTATTGTGTTAATTTTTTTGGAGGGGAGTGTGAAACCACACAGCTTGTCAGCTGATGGAGGAAATATCCATTTTTATTTTTATTGGTGAATCATATGACGTCCATTAATGTCTATACAATGTATAAATCGAGTCCGATGATTTTTTTTTCTTTAAAAAACAACTTTTAGAGGGGTGATTAACTTTCACAAAAAGATGTAAAATTTAATTAGCAAGATATCAAATTTTATAACTATAGATGATTAGTGAACTAAGTAATTAGTAATTGGTGATTTTGCAAAGAACTTTTTATTCTTTTTTTTTCAGAATAATTCCAGCTCCAATAACCTATTCATTTTCATAATTTGAAGTTTGCAAACTTATTTGAAAGTGATTAACTCCGCGGATAATTATGTTAGATAGCTGAAATTAATGCCATTAGATTTTCTATCTTGTAAGAATATTTTAAATTGCTACAGTTTGCTCAAGTGAGGTTATTGGAACTGGATTTATTCTGAAAAAATGAATAAAAAAGTTCTTAAAAGTATTAAATTTTACATCTTTTTGTGAACAATAAGTCTCCCCATTAAAAGTTTTTTTTTAAAGAAAAAAAATCATCATCGGATTCAGTTTATACATTGTATAGACATTAATGGACGTCATATGATTTTGAAAACAGTTTAAAACAAAACTTGAAATATGTGTACTATCATTATAAAACAAAAATACATTTTTCTGATCCATTGACCTCGTTTTATTTCCTTTTGAAAAAGGAAGTTTTCTTGTCTCACACTGTATATTTATGACAAATAAAAATATCGGATTGAAGACAATCAAAATTTCTTTCTCATGAAAGTTCAACTTAAAGAGTATAAAAGGATTTATGCAAGAGTAATTACGTACACGACATGTCGAGCCCTCTTCACCCCCCCACCTCTGCCCCACCAGATCCATGTTGTCTTTATCTTATATTAGATAATTTCCAGAGATCACCTAACAATAGTGGTCAAGAGGTCATTACGCTTTTCATATTTGCAGATTATTTATAGTATATTTTTCATTATTGATCACATCAGATCATACGATAAAATGTTGTAAAAGTTTGAGTGTGTACTAGAAACACTTTAAGACAGTGTTGCGCTTGGCCGGTTCAGTCTTGAATTATCATTCGTCGAGTTTGGAGGTCTCAAGGGAAGAAATTCGCGATATTATGCATATTTACTATCTGAAAGGGAAAAAGGCGTAGAAAGAGACCAAGGAAATTTGCAATGTATTTGGGGTCGATGCTTTGTCAGTTCGTGTTGAACAACAGTGGTTCGAGCGATTTTGTTCTGGTGTAGTAGAGGTGAATAATGCAGGACGCACTAGCAGGCCTGTCGTCGAAAATGTCCATGAAATCTAGAAAAATAGGGAGATAGACCGTCATTTTAGAAGTCATTAAACTGTTTTGAACCATTTGCAGAAGGCTGCATACAAAAAGAAACTGGAATAGGAGATGAATCGTGTTTCATCAAGATAACGTCAGGCCGTACACATATTTGATGACACGCCAGAAGCTCTGATATCTTCATTGGGAAGTTTTTATGAATCCAACCTACAGTCCAGAGTGGCACTTAGTGACAACCTCATGTTTCTGTCTATGGCTGACGCGCTCGGGGGTACAAATATGTCCTAATGATTATTTTTTCCCTATAGGGACTAAGGCTTCTACGAGATTCTCGTCGTCAACAAGTTATCAAACAGAACAGGGATACTACTTGGCTACTATCCTTCCCCCCCTCCCCACCGACCTAATATATACCAAATATAGAGGGTAGGGAAGCAAAACGGGGACCTCAAGAGATGGATTTAGAAATACATCAATAATTTTTTTTTTCAATAATAAGCAAAAAACAATGTTAACAAAACATGTAGAAAAGGTTTTTGCAGAACTTTTTCACTCAATATGGACACTATACCTGTTGAAATTTAACTTTTTTTTTCAAACCTTACAATATTTTACTTTTTCTCGTTTTCCAAGGTCTATAGAAACTAAATATACTAATCAATTGGATTTTGGACCACGGCATGGCCTTTGAAATGTTGTTTATAGTGGTCCTAAAAAAAGGCAATTTTTTTTTTAGATTTTTGTGTATTCTTTTGACTATAGCTTCGCAAAATGGTTTATCGTATAGCATTAATATGTGTATCAAATCAAAGCCAATAAACTGTGCTTTAATTTGTTTAAATATGCTACTAACCCTTTTTGAAACTGTTTAATGCAAGTTGTGGAATACCACAGAAATAAATATAGTAGTTTAATTTTATTTTTTCCTCTGTCTTTTTAGGTATTCTCCTAAGCTATTATTATCTTGACGTGTATGTATACAAAAATAGAAAACAATAGAGTAAAATACATTTTTTCCTTGAACAAAGCTAATAACTCTTTACTAAAATACAAAATAACATACATTGATTCTTAATGGTTTAAATTAGATTCCTTGAAACTAATATATTTATTTGATGTCCATATCAATGCTGTACTATAAGATATTCCAAAGCTATATTGAAAGGAATACAAACAATCACTGTTTTTTACCTTTTTTTTTAGAGCCACCAACAATAAATTTTCAAGTCCTATGCGGCAGGCATAGCCCCGTCCAAAATCCAAATGACTGGTATATTTATTTTCTAAAGACATTCGAGAACAGGGAAAAGTCAAATTTTAAAAGGTTTGAAAAGAAAAAAACAAAAATTGAACAGGTGTAATGGCCACCTTCATTATCAATCATAGCATTTACAAGTCGCCTGATGACCATGCAGATGACCTACTCCACTGACAAGTTGTCCAATAGAGCCATTATGGCCAGTGAGTCCACATTGGGGGTGTGAGGTCCTGTTCGTTTTGCTCTCCAAAGTGCCCCATCTGGAAAAGTCCACTGTGTTTTCATATTTGCTGAAGAAGGGTGCCATATCTTTTAGGACGAGAATCAAGACGTGTTAGGCACGCAGAACTATTGGCACATAGCAGACGTGTGAGAGGAGACACCATGCTGAGTCCACACGTAGTTACCCTCCGGGTAGTTGGTCTTTAGCCATGGCGAGATGGTGTACCTAAGCACCTTATAGTAGGCTTCCTACCCGATTTTCTGTCAAGCCTTGAAAAATAGCAGAGACATCAGAGACTATAGCGCCAAAGACCATTGTTTGGCCCCGATATTGGTGTGGGAAACGCCTTGGAACTCTTCTTTTGTTTCTGCAAGCCTACGGTCGTTCTGGCGGTTGTGGAAGTGATCAACTATGAAAAAAAAAACCTAAATAATAAGTATAGTTGTATAAAAAGGACGCCGGATACAGAATATCAAAAAATAATCACTAAAGCTCTTCGTAGTAATGGGATAATATACATTAATTAACAGTCCACGTTTTGCTACCCTACACATTACATAAAACATATTGAAATAATCAAAAAATTAAGAAGGAACACAAAAATAAATATCATACCTATATAAACTTTCTTTTTAAAGACATCCTCCTTATTTATAGCCCACCATTCCATTTGTATTCCTTTGAAACTAAAATATTATTAAAAAACCAAAATTTCACAAACGATTCCTAAAAATACTTAGAGGTTATAATTATGTATTTTCTAAAATAGAAAAAAGTTTATTCGTCTAATTTAAGTATAAAGCTTTTTGTCTCCTTTAAAAAAAAAGTTCTTAAGCACATGGATCGCAGCAGTTGTTGGGTGTGCGCTTTCTTATTTTTGGTTTATTATTAATTTACCCCTCAGAAGTAAGCATTCTCGCCTACTTTGGTATTAATTGTTTTAAAAATACATCATAAAATAAACATATATGAATTTAAATATGATTAAATATTTTCCCTGCACGAATATATATATATATATAGGTTTACTTCTTTATAGTATTAATTAATTTACTCACCCCAAAATTATATACCAAATATCTCACTCCCGCCTTCTCCTCGCCTTCTTTTGTTCCCTTACAAACATGTCAACTTTAGTTACTACATACCAATCCCACTCTCTCTAACTATTTGTTCCTCTTTCTAATATTAGGGCTTTGTAAGTGTTCGAGTCTGGTTTCCAAAGGTTGAAGGTGTAGTCACACTCTCAGATCAAGAGGTGACAATCCTCTGCAAACCACCCCGCTCCATCATTACTCAAAACAAAGCTGCATCCTATTCTTCACATTTGTAAGTATTTTACAGCCTTTGGCTTATACCCCCCTTAAGGAGTGATAGCTTCTAACGGCACTGTTTTAAAATAATTTGACAGTTTTCCCTAAGTAAATACCTATCTAATTTTACATAGGCCTTCTGCTGCTCGTGTATCAGGGATAGTTGAAGAGCTCCCCGATAATTTAGAATATGAGGTGGCACTGTATAAAGACTCCCGTGGGGATGATGGGTCCCCCATTAATGAAGAAGTCCCTATCGGAACACATCTTCAGCTGAGGGCTTCTATTAACACGGACTCAGGTAATATTATTAACCGTTTTAAAGGGAACATTATATTAATTTTCTAGTACCTGAGTATCTATGTATATAAGTTGTAGGGACTTCCCCCCTTCCTGCTTACTCCATACAATGTGAATTGTCATTCTTCCGGATGTATTTTCTTCTTTATTCAAGACAAGCATTGTTCTTCATAACCCCTAAACAACGGTTACGACATGTGTGATAATTAAATTTTCTTATTCTAGCGTGGAAGTACATTAAGTTAATGGATGTATCAATTTCTCCACAATCCATCAATCCGATAGCAGAAGGGCACATCAGTTTGATGAAAAATGGGTAATTGAATATTATAGTATATACTAGGACTGGATCGATATATTTGTAAACTGTCAATCGGCGAAATACTACCCATATTTTAATAATATCAAAAGTTTTGAAGTAACTTAATCAAAGCAAAACACAGTTATGGACACGGCCATCTTGAAAATTCTATCTCTATCCTCATCCTGAATTGGTCTATCCGATATTGCGAGTCCATGTAATCAAAGAATTACGTCATTACTTTGAAATCCCATAAAAGTGATCTTTGGTATATCTTCTGATACTATAGTGGCAACCGTACCACTAATGAATTTAAAATGGTACTATACCAAATTATCATTGAAACCAGTACTTCTAACGCCATAAAATCATACAAATATTGGCCTACTGGTCGCGTAGAAGAGTGGTTTTCAAATGAGGTTACGCATACCCCTTGGGGTACTTGGAGGCACTCCAGGGGTACTTGACATTTTGAAAGAATATTTAACACGTGGTACATAATTCAGGGGCGTCCGTAGGATGTGGGCTAAAGGGGCTGTAACCCCTTCCAAATTAAGGAAATTTAATATTCGAGATTTTTCTCCAAAAAATTTAATATTTGATTTTTTTTTTTCAAAAAAATCTCCTTTTTTGTGAACAACTGTAGATTTTGAATTTGTTTTCCAAAAATTCCACAAACCAAGCCCCTCCTCCATAATTAATCCTGCAGACGCACTTGTCACTGAAGCTAAAAATACTTTGTGTTGGCAAGGGGTGCTTGAGTTTAATAAATATTTTACAAGTGGATCATCGCTAAAAAAGAGGTTGAGAATCGCTGACGTCGAAAATACTTTACAAATAAAATTATCCTTAAAAAAAAAAGAACATCCATTTTTTAAACTAACTCCCCATCCCGAACAAATATCCTGCAGGCTCTAGGACAATTGGGTGAAAACATTTTTACCGAAGTACAATTTGCCGAACAAAATAGCAATGGTACAATTTATCATACAATCTTTTTATTAATTGAATTAAAATGTACAACCCCATATATCTATATAGTATTTATTAAATATTATGTTTCGGTCAAATGTCCCAAATAATCCTTGGGTGAAATATCCGTTCGGCAAATTGTCATTCGTAAAAATGTACATTCGGTCAATTGTTCTTCGGCAAATTGCCCGTTCCGGAAAATGTTCTTCGGTAGAAGTGTTTCCCACCAATTGTCCGCTCACGATCAAAAACTTTTGTTGATAAAGTATCGAAACACCGTTACCAATGTTCGTAGCGGAATCGATACGATTACTTTTTGTTGTATCCAGATAAAATTTGATCATAGTTTTCAAGATTTTTTGAAGATTAATTGTTCATTTATTGTCAAAAAAAAAAACTTCATTAAAATCTCAGAGATACCTATATTGGCCATCAACTTGTGTGTTCTTTGCAACACAAATCAAGATTTTAAAAGTTATCAGGGATTCATTTTTATAATGTCTCAAATATTTACAGTTGAGTTACTTTTGGGTAGCCATTCTGGGTCTTTCGTGTGATCACTTCTATGAAGGTGTACAATGGTTAATTTTCAGAAAAAATTCAACCTATATACTGTAATTTTTTCTTAACATATAATCGGTCTCAGTATATCGGCCATGTCTTATCTTAATTATACTCATCGCTGTATACTTATCAAAATGCTTTTCAGATGTCGTTTGAAGGAATTTATAAGCATAGTTCCAAAGCATCCATTTCATCCTAAAAAGATAAATGAAACAAACTACGGAGAGGTTAGATTGGAGTTTGAGGCCATTATACTCCAAGCCACACAGCCTTTTAATCGTTTATGGATACATGCACGTATCAAGGGCTGTGTACACAAAGAGGATTGCATTTCAGTAAGACAGTATCAATGGATAGAATTAAAGCTTTTATAAATTTTCTTTAATGCATAGGAACTCTGTTCACGTGAGGATAATTTAGTAAAAAAACGGAGAAAACGGGAATCGAGTGGTAGTCAAGCGGATTTTGACGAAAATGTGGGATTTACAGTTGTGATGCCTGGAGGTATTTTTCTTATTTGTAACTTTTTATACGTAGAGTTATAATATCTAAGCATTTTCTCGACTGCGATACTTTGTGTAGTTGCAAGCTGAACAGTCTTTATTATTTTATAAAGCCAATATGATTATTATTTAACATTTGTGGAGATATTTTCAAAGTATAAAGTAACCACTTGTGCGTGTGCTCATGAAAGACGGAGAGTAACGCTGATAATTTGTTGGGGGAACTAAAAATGTAGGCCCTTGTTGGATTCAAAGAAGAATATGTGATCGACAGTTAGTTAAGAATTTATTTCTGTTTACCATACATGCATTATAAAATAATAAATATATGTATAAATTATTAGTGATCGACATCAGAGTACTTTCATCTCATTTCCTTGCTACGTACGGATTGTTGTTGGTTTATTCTCTTCTTCTCATAATCTAATGAAACGTCAATACTAGAGCTTTATAAAATATGACGTTCCGGTATGCTAAAAAAATTAACCCAAAAATACCGGCTAACTCCCACAATTTGACGAATATTTTGGAAGAGAGAAGTTGAGCTGTCATGAAGATTTATTAGGTGTGAAATGAAGTAGTATTGGTAGAATTTTCAATTTGATGTACTGTACCGACTGCTGGGCAAGACAGACTGACACTAACTGAAACAGTCAAGGAAGGCGATACATAGCTACTCTTGGTAACAGTCTTTGACTTCACTATTAAAAACCGTGGTGGAGTTCAAACATCTGTTAGAAAAGCGTAATGGGATAACCTTGGTATCTAGTAAAGACGTAGACAGGAACCACTCCGATGTCATTTCTCAATTTCATTCTGTTTCTAACGAAAACTACACTTATAACTACAAAAAGAACAATCAGTTTTACTCTCCCTCGTACATGAGCTCACACACTCCTGCCTACACTTTATACTTCGATGTTATCTCGTCAAAGATTAATAGATTATGATATTTTTTTTGGAACATCAAAAGAAAAAAATTATGTTGAGGTTGCAACTACAAAAAGAATCGCACGCGTTCTAAGTAATATTTTATACAACTCTAGAGGGGGGGGGGGAAATTCTCTAAATAAATATGATTTTTTGCAAAAAAAAAATTCTAAGCATTTAATATTAGAAATTTCATTTCGAAAAAATTAATTTTCTATGAAATATTTTACCCAAAAAAGTAATATTTGACATTTAATAATGAATTTTTTTTGTTAAAAGCTATGAACATTTGAATTTTGTTTTGAATAAGTTTTAAAATTTAATTTTTTTCGAAACATTTAATATTTGAAATTTCATTTTTGAAATTATTTTACAAAAAAATTTATTTTCTATGAATAGCTATGGATTTTTCAAATATTTTACAAAAAAATGTAATATTTGACATTTAATTTTTAATTTTTAATTGTTAAAAGCTATGAATTTTCGAATTTTGTTCACAAAAAATTTAACTTTTGAAATTTGCTTCCAAAAAAAATCAATTTTTTGTGAATAGCTGTGAATTTTTTAATTTAGTTTTGAATAAGTTTTAAAGTTTAATTTTTTTTCAACATATTTAATTTTTGATTTTTTTCAATAGATTTAATATTTGAAAATTTTTTTTTGAATTTTTTTTTACAAAAAAATTGATTTTCTGTATTTTTTTCCAAAAAAATGTAATATTTGACGTTTAACTTTATGTAATTTAGTACTAAAAATTATATATATTTGAGGACATCTGTGGATTTTTGAAATGTTTTACTGAAAAAAAAGAAAAAAGAATAGATTCCAAAAACCAAGCCCCCACAAAAAAATAATCCTGTGAATGCTATTTTGGTTTCTTTTTTTATATACCGGGAATGCTTAGAATTTACAACTCCATACTCAGTTATTATTATATATTCTTATAATGTACATGCCATACTGATCTTAGAGAAACGTAGCCTTTCATCCGGATTAACCTTCAAGCCCAAGGATTGCTATCCCTATCTCATCATAGCATCCCTCATCGGATTTTTTCTAACTCTTTTATCAACACTCCTTGCAATTCTTTCCTTCCGCCTCTATAGACTCTCAAAAATATCCCATAAGAACACGAACTCCATGCAACTATATCGAAATTCGAGTCTATCCTGCTCTGCAGCCAGCTGACAACGTATGACAGTCAAATCTTACATCACGCAGGGCGTGTTTTCCTTTCAAATATGGTTCGAAAATCAAAATGATTTGATGTATTAGATCCTCACGCTTCTTCATAAATAACTAGTTAATTATCCCAGATTTCAAATGTATGAACGTGTTCCTTCAATAGACCTTCAATATAATTATTTGTATTATGTTTGATATCCTCAACACACAATACCAAAGAGAATGAATAATATATATCTATTAAACAACAATGTGTATTATTGTATTTGTAATTTTGGCAATTTATTTGGTGATATTTATTACGTATCAAAATCTATTTGTACATTATATGTATAATTACGTAATCAAATCGTAACTCAACAACTTGTAAACAAATATATAATGGGTCGAAATACTAATGGGTATTATAAATGGATCTTATAGACTTTGATTCCTTTCAATAAAGACTCAGGCACACGTCTAGCTTTTGTACCCACTCACAACTTCGATTGTCAAAGGAGAAAGGAAAAGTTTGAAAGACATATGGCAACCATCCTTCTGTATTTTTCTTGTTGCCAACTGTTAATGATCCTTTAGGGAATAGTTTCTAATTATTATGTATGTACGTTGAATTGATAATCTTACCCAGGACTGGTATGAAATGAAACGAGTTCTAAACGAAGGTCCTTGATTGATATGAATTAATATAAAAATACAAATCCTTAGGAATACCTTTAATAGCAATTTAAATTACTAAAAAAATTGGGTCAATTACTCAGAGCTGGTTTGACTTAAGTTGGGTTACACCAGCTATCACGTGTATGCACGCAATTTATTTCTAAGAAGGTGGCTTATTATAGTCTTCAAACCTTCCTCTTAAAATGAAGAGGCAGTGAGATTTAAATTCTGCATTGTTTGTTGGTGGGAAAAGCCATGATAAATTAATCACATGAGACATATCTTCAGAACAAACAGTCCATTGTCCAGTACAAGTGAAGTCTACCTTCCTATTTTTCTGGAGAAAAGGGAGTGGCTCAATGAGATGCTTGCATCAAACTTCTGGATAAGAAAGTGATACCGTGGGCCATAGATAAGTTGGGGGCAGCTTTATTTTCCCTCAAGACAAAGCTCCGTGTCACTGTGCTACTATTACAGATGCCTTCCTGATCTTTTGGGACCTCAACATGACGCGAAATTCCTTGGACTATTCTATCTAGATACGTCTGGAGGAAAGGATGCGTGCTACTCCTCACAGAAGTGACAAGTATCTAGAGGCTTCTATCAATAAGGAGTTGACCAAGCTTGAGTCTGACTATATAGGCAAGGCCTGGAAGTGATTTAGGCCTTGTATTGAGGCAATTATTGGAGCTGAGGGCTCACATATTGTTTAAAAGTTGAGCCGAGCATTATTTCTAGATGATCTTGTTAAATAAATGTTCTATTGTTTTAATTTTATTCTTAAAAAATTAAAAATAATAAAATATGTACCACTAGATAAGATCGACCCTGTGCTTATAAGCCAATTCATTGGCTTTAAAGTAGTGAGCTGTTTTTATTATTGTTGTGCAAGGAGAAAGGAAGTCATAAAAATGATTTAAAAAAAAAAACATTTTCATTTTATGTATTGTGGCTTTCATCAATTACATAAATATAACTGCTTGCTACATATAGCTTAAGTATAATTACATTTTGTATTGCCATTTTCAAACTTGTTGAACTTAGAGTTATGCATAGTAGTATGACGAACCATCATATTTTGCTCGGACTTACCCTCTTTTTATATCTTGTTCATGCAAAGGCTTGGATATTGAGCGAAAAGTGAGCGGCCTTTATGTTTCATTTTTGAACGCCTAAATCGAAAAATTGAACCATTAACGTAACTGACTTAATAGCCGTTCAGGGTTTTACATTAATTCTTATACATGTAAAAATATGGGAAATTTTATTCAAAGTTTATAATTCTTAAATGATGTATAAATAATGGCTATCGATATAAATTTATCAAAATAAAGCAGAATCAAATGTTTATACGATAATACAACTGTGTCATATATCAAAACCATCCCAGTTTGTATGAATTGGAACCACTTGTCTGTTTAGATAGCATATAACCTGTCCTATAGAAAAAACATTCTGCCTTGGAATGTCGGACAAGTGTTAATATAAAGCTCTGCTGTTCATTTTATGCTACTTTTTTATTGTTCTGCAAAGACATATTTTATCCTAAGACCAAAGCTCATGCTTTGTGGCAAAACGACGAACTCGTGTTCAATTTTGTCCAAATTGCGTTGCCTACAATAGTATTTTTTGTCTGCAAAGGGAGTGTTGAGAGAATCATTCAAAAATTGGACATATCAAATAATCAAGGGTGATAATTTTGGTAAGAATAGAAAAACGTGAGAGGAGAAATAAATAAATACGCATGGCATCATATCATTAAATAATATACATCTTCTTCTATCCATCAAGAACGTCATCATTCCCGCCTTATTATTCAATATAATATAATATTAGATTCTGATAGTCGATAGAGAACTGAATAAAATGCCTAAAATAACGTCGCCTTCTGTCTGGATTTATGAAAATGGAGGCCCAGGAATTTGGAAAATCTTACCGGATGAGAAACAGATGGCGTGTAGGATTTGTCGATATAAATGTGCCTTTAGTCCCCTTTCTAGAATTACACGCCACTCATTATCCTCATCTCATATCAAGTTAATGATGAATATATCAAGTCAGACTTTAACTCTGGTCTCACAAAGATGCTTATTGCATGTAATATAACCTTATCCATTGCTAATCATCTATGTTCAAAAAATTTATGGAGAAATACACGGGTAAATCTATCCCTTCCCGAGGAACCATCATTAAATTAATGGAGGATGTTGGTACCAATTTCATTTATAGAAATACATATAAAAATGTTTTGAGTCATCTACACCAAATGACGATCAAGTTATCAGTAAAACGTATAAAATATTTACTAATTTCGAAATGGAACTCTGAATTTTGAAGTATCTAACAGTAAGTATTCAATTTTTTTAAATCTAACCATAAAATATGATTCTATTTTAGCTAAACATATCAAAAAATATGATGCACAACTCATTAAATGGCAAAAACAACTGCTTAAATGGTCACAACAAAGGGGGTAGTAGCTTTGGATGGTTCGCAACTAGTTTGTCCGAGACTAGTTTATTCAATTAAAGACTTGGGTATGATCATTAGGGTTTCCAATATTACATAGTCAATAAATATTGCTTTTTTATCCCTAAAGACTTAGCTATGGTTGATAGGCTCCAAGAAATGGTGTTCAAAAAACTCATAAAAGGCAAGAATAACTGCTTAAATGGTCACAACAACGGGGGTACTTGCATTGGGTGTAGCATTATAATTAGCAATTGTGCATATCCTACATGATAATGGTATGTTGTTATATAAGCATAAATAACGGGGGAAAAATCTTTTTTGATGCTCTTAATAAGGAGTAATATCGCCGGACATTACTACATCATTAGTTTTTGCTCTAAATTTTTAAGATGGATTTATTTCTAACATTTTTTTTATTAGTATATTTATTGTCTAATTTTATGATTTTGACATTTACTTTAATATTAATAATTAGTTAGATCTCATCGGTAGAGATATATCTATCCTGTGCACAATTGTATATAGCAACTTCCACATGAAGAAGAGGGGTAATTATCTTTTGATTAAACTCCACGTCTCGCTTGTGTTTTGGAACCTAAAGTTATGACATATTTAACTAGATTCCGATGTCAGATCAAGAAAATATTATTTGGATCAATCTATTATTTCAATATTCTGTATATATAATTTATTGTTATTAGTTATATGATTCCAATTGTTTAATTTTGTATATTTAACATAAATGTATGATGGTATATTTTTTAGTATGTTGATTATATTTAATGAAAGCCTTCTTTTTTAAACTTGGAACTTCAAATATATTTCGAAATACTCTACTTTGACGTTTCATTAGTTATTATTCTGAGAATATGGTTCATAATGAATTGCAAATTTCATGGAGTGTGACGTTTTCAAATCTACTGTAACGGATAAGAAACGTCTAAGTCAATTATACGTAGTATATCTTCATTAAACATTTTGCTAATAAATAATTTCGTTATACCTTCAAAAATCATAATAAAGCAGGCAGCTGATAGTCACATCAGTATTTTAAACAATGATACCATAAGTTTTTCTCCCCCTCCTCTCCCTTCTCCTCGCACGCATTTTTCTCTGCAATATTATCAACTTTACAAATAATTCACCGACGTTATTAGTGATATGTCAAACTGACATATCACGAATGAAAATCGACTTAAAAAAGAAGTTTAATTAAAAATATAAATTGACTTATTGAAATATTTTTTTTATAATAATAAATCTAAATATATTTTATACTTTAATTTATTAATTTACAAATATTAACACTTCCAAACCTTCGTTAATCATTACTGATAAGACCTAGTGTTAGAGTGACCAATTTTCATATTTTTTCCTCATATGTCCTCTATCAACATCTTGTCTCTGGCGTTTGGGAAAGGTTTTATAGCTTTATTAAATGTCCAGTCTTATTTGGTCAAAATAGCTCACATTCAAAATTGATTGAAAATGAAATTAACATTTGAAAAAAAACAAGAATCAAAATCGATTAATGTCTCCTTTCAAGCCGACACTTATTTGTCCACATGTTATCTTTTTTGAAATCAAAATATGCTCAACCTGATGTACTGATGCACTAAGTTTAGTCAATCTTAATTGATTGAACCTATTATTTTGTTTTGTTAATTTTTTGAACGAATAATTGTTTCGATTGCTGAGATTCAAGCCAAAAGAATCTAGACATAATCCCCTCACAAGAAAAATTGTTCCATATTTTATAACAAGCTGTTCATTTGTTTACTATTGCACCTTCTTCATGTTTTAAAGTGTTTTTTACTGAACTTGAATTATACCATAACATTCTCTGAACATTCATAGTTTTGGGAATAAAGTGACAATGTTTTAATTGAGGGTGCTATTTTCGCATGATTTCATGTCAGTTGTATGCTATTATGCTATATAAATGTAATATATTTTTTTCATTTTGTAATATAATAAAGGATTTTCAAGTTTTTATAATATCTATATCAAAAAGTTCCTCAGTCACAGCTGGAATGATAACAGTGTTCTCATGCAATCAATATGTATTTCTCAATTATTTACATTATTAAATAAGAAATAGTTTAAAAGTTGAAAAAAGTCGTTGATTGATTATATGAAGATTGCATTGTAAGAGAATTAATATATCGATACAAAATGCCAATTGTTAAAAATCTATCTAATCCATCTTGACTGCCTTTGTAATCTTATTCTTACTTACAAGAGGAAGCTTGAATATTACTGATATCACCTTTCTCGTCGGTAAACCGGATGGCTACAGATTTGAAATGAGCTTTTTAGACCATATATATCTTGTAGGGGGCAGTGATGTACTTTTGATGTCTGTGAGGGAAGAAAGAACCTTTGCAATCGGCCAAATTCTCCATGGCGGATTTGACCACCATCGAGGATGTAGGTGCCTTGGATCCATCCTTCGATTTCCTGGAGGAGAGTTTTTTTTGGGAGTAAAGGGTAACATATTGTTAATGCTCAGAGTTATAACGCTTCGACAAACTGACAGACAAACTTTGCTTTAGACATATCGGTATGCACTCCTCTTTTTTTCTTTTTAAATTAAGCTCATACTAAACAATAACGCATCGACAGACCAGCAGACAAACCTTGCTTTATTAATATAGAAGATAACGTACTAAGAAATTATTATCAGAATCCACAAAATAATAATTGACACAAGTGGACATTATATAATGTTTGAAAAACATGTCCTTGACCATCAAATGAGCCATTTACTCAGAAATTATAAGATGACCATTTTTAAAAATATGGATAAGCCATAAATGGATTAATAGTAATAAACTTTCTTTAATTAATATTTCATTGCGTGGGGCTAAACAGGCGTAGCTAGATAAAGTACCACACATGTAGAGCCTATATTGGCTAAAATTCCATTCTTCCAACATAAATATTTTTCAAAATTATACCAAAATATATGAAGAAATTTTTAAAAAGAGAAACCTTTATATTTATCAATTCTTAACATTTAGCAACACTTTCCCAACATTTGTCTAACTTAAAGTATATTGGATTGGACATATGGATAGAAAACCATTTAATGTTCCAATGAACTCAGAAACTGATGGAAATATTTAAATTGGGATTAACTTTCCAGCCTCGAAAATATTAATTACTTATCAGAATTAGTCAAATAATCGACTTAATTCTATTTAAACTGATTAAATGAATTAAAATCAAACTTTTTTTTTTTTTTGGGGGCAAATCTTGTGAAGTTATAATTTAAGATTCATTCTTTCATTTTAGCTATAATATAAAGCAATTCAAAAAAATATTAGATTATATAAATGATTCTTCATTTTATTGGATTTTTGAATGATTGGACTCATTATATAGGAGTTGTATACAAGATAACTTCATCAATATTTGTTTTTTTGGAATGCTGAAATGTTATATATCAATAATTATTACCTTAAATTTACATGTATAAAGTTTTTCCATTTCAAAATATGCCTCTAAATCGAAATTATACTCAAAAACGTGATTTTTAAAAAGAGGCCTTACAGGCCAAGCCTACTACAGTTGAAATTTTGGAGGGTTATTTTCATGTTCTATAGCTTAAATAATAATAATAAATGGATGTTGACAATAATGCTGTCGCATAGTTTTACTTACGTCACTGATTGGCAGCCTATAGAACTCCATGGACCTCTATCCAATGTAACAAGGTCAATCAGCGACGATTTTCAGTTTTCACTGAAAATTTACAAGCATATGTAATGACATCACTGGGACAAAAATACTTAAATGTAACCAACCATGTGAACGGAACGCAAAATTGAACGGCGTTCAATGAATGGAACGGATTTTTTTTTTGAACACTGAACACTAAAAATGAGATTTTAGCGTTCAGTTTCAATAGTACTAGTTAGTTTACAAAAAATCAAAAAATGAAAGTTTATATTTTCCTTTTTAAATATGATTTAAAAGACTGATAAATCAAGGAAAAACTTTCTCTACTCCAGAATAATCTTCAAATTGTCAGGGTTACCATGTTGGTTTTCACTTTCTTTTTTTCTAACATGCCCATTCTACACCAGATTTTCATCATTGACTATAGAAAAGCATTGAAAACCCTCAATATAGCATTAATGAATAAGAAATCAATGGAACAAACAAATTTGACTTGGTATTCAAAGTTTTTACCTATCTTTAGAAGGTTTTATTACTTTTATGAGCTTTGTAATTAATAAAATGGACTAGTAGAATAAACTTAAAGAATATAATTTAATTTTGAATCAAAGATAACGAGGAGACATTATATTATTTTTGAGATGCGAAAAGATAACTTTATCGTTCAATACAATAAATGGATGAATAACTTTTAGACCTCACATGAAACTGAAATAAAACATTTAGAAGAGATCATCTTTGTCCAAAACATTATACAGCAACTATCAAAATATAAGTTGGTTAATTGTAAGGCATTGGTGAAACCCAAAGTCAGTATTAATTCAACACATTAATGATTTAGTAATTATTAATTGGAAATTCCGTAAAGGCTTTTAAAATGTTGGTTTTCCGGAATAAATCCAGTTTCAATTACTCAACTTAGACAAATGCCATTAATTTAAATATCTGATGGTCTCAATTTTAACCCCTTAGCATATATAAATTAATTCGTGGAGTTATTCGTTTTTTTTTTTTTTCAAATTTCAATTTATGAAAAAGAATTGAAAATAATTGTTTTTATATATAGAAAATTGAAACAATTAATTGATTTTCATAAATTGCAATCCAAAATTGAAACCAAGCCCCGACACTTCGATTTCTACAACCTGTATTCCGTGGGCCATCTGTTGCCAACCACTTTTTAATGCTTATGTTATTTCAATTAAGATACCTATTATACCATTAAGAACCTGATCCTCGTTTATTGACTTTTTCTCTTTACGTGAGGGTAGTCATAAAGCACTTGTTTAAGTGTTTACAATTTAAAAAAGTTGATAAAGATTCCATTTAAATATCATTGAATGAATTCTTACTGATAATTATTCTTGTAAAAGACGGGCTCATTCGTATTTTCTAATTTTCTCTCTGATAATTTAGAACAAAGAAGCAGACAAGATATTTCCATGATGGGACCCTTTTAACAGTTGAATTGAACCTGTCACCTTAATCATTTTTAAAGTAATGTCTCTTCATGACCACTTTGTGTGGTCCTTGTTCAATCATTATTGTGACAACCATAAAGTTGAGAATATGCATTTGTACATAGAGATATATTGTTAGTATTGAGACTCGGTTCAACACCAAACTTATTTTCAAATTCGGTCCTAATCCATAAACCAATTTTACTAATGTGATTTATGCAACACATTTTAAATTTATATGACATTATTGTGGCGATATTCACAATTTGCAACAATTCATCTACAGTGTGTGGATTTCAAATCCGGAAAATGTAAGAATAATTTATGTTACAATTTATTTCCCAAAATTAATTCAGCTATTCCTAAATCATTACTCTTATATGTAGGGTGCATTATAGTGAAGTCAATCACTCAAAACAACCATCTCCATCTTTAACTACTTACTCTAACCTGGTCATGAACCTGGACAGGCCTTGATGTGGAACTCCTTGTTCGATGTCCATATTGCCCACTGCTTCGAGAACGGAAGCCATCAAGGAGTGAACAGTATTATGTGCACTTTAATTGTACTCCCCTTCCAAGACACTCATACATAGAAGTCCATGGGGTTCAGAATCGGTGCGCTTGGAGGGCACATGTCCTTTCATTTTAATCTTATATTTCATTCATTTATTAGCCGAAAACAATTATGAGCAAGGTTGTACGGCGGTTCTATCGCTTTCGGTCTCGGTTCTTTCATTTCAACGGGTTCTGTATCGATTCAGCTTTATCAGTATTGGTTCCGGTCTTCGGTTTCTGCTCTTTTTAATACAGGCTCTATAAGCTGAGTGCGTAGTGCCCCAGGTTTCAACTGGGGCGTCGGAAATTAAGGTTGCTTAAGACAATGGTTTTCAAAGTGGGATCGTGAGGGAAGGCTAGGGGGGCACAGGGGGGTTGGCACAGGAAGGGAAGAAGGGTAATCTACTAATCTAACCCCTTTCATCTTTTATTTACTCCATCTCGTCCCTAAAAATATTTTTACAGATCCATAAGAAGCTCTCATCTATTTGGAACTAAGTTAGAAATGTATCACCCTGGCAACGTAAAAAAATAATTGAAAACGCTGTAATTGCACAAAAGAAAACTCAGAAAATTGACTTATCGATTAAAGCTAATTTATTTTTTATTCAAATAGATATAGTATTTTCTTTATAGGAATAAAAGCAGAAGAACATAGACCGATAAGTAATATATTGCAGTCTCGGTTCGACTTTGTCTGTTCCAGTTCTAGCGGTTCGAGAACTGGAACCACTAGAACCGCAAGACCGATGAGGCACAACCTTGATTATGAGTCTTCCTTGTAGTTGTTCCCGACCCCTCAGACTTCGCAAAAGTCTTAGCATCATCGTAAACAGTTGATTTGAGCAGTTGTGTAAACTCAATAATTTCCTTGGACGTGGACCTGGTACGGAGGCACACAGTAATGGCTGCATTGTGTTCGTATTCGGAGGGAATTTAAAAGGTTTAATAATACATCGTATACCAATTTGTCAGCTGAATCTGATGAACAAACTATTATAAACATAGATCTCCGGGTTGTCAAGATATTGAGCTCTAAACTTGTACCTGATTTTTAGTTCCCACCCTATATACATAGTATCGTTCTAGACCAAATTTTAAAGAAACCAATCCAAATTGATTTTTTCGTTGAGATCCATCTATACCAAACTTCTTTAACAGATCGAATTAGTTCAGTCTGCTAAAAATCTGACCAATCTTAGAGCACTCTAGGATTTTGGCATTGCAACTCAACACTAGTGTATACCTATGCTGATATTTAACGAGTCTCTTAATAAGCTTTGTCCATAGACAATATCCAAATAGATAAATATCCTTTTTTTGGTATTGAGACGTCGTACATTGATACTTTTATATATGAGTTGCCTCTAAGATATTGGATTGAATATATTATTATATTTTTTATTTCTTTTGCAAACCCAATAATTGTTTGCAAATATATATTTTAAAAAATAGGAAGGGTTTGATGTTGAATGAGGTACTGTATGTATTCCTAAAAACCCAGAGAGAAGAATTGTTTTTTTCTCTTTTTAAATAATAAAACAGCTGCTCCTTCATACCAAATTCTATTATTAATTTAATTTAACTATCCCACGATGTGATATTTACAGGCTTGGATATTTAGCAGAATATTAATTTGTTACCCAAGGATTAAATCTAACTCTAATGGGGAAAACAAGAGATACGCTATCAATTTTTATCCAAATTTAATTGGTATGAATATATTTTTTCCGCACTGAGGGTATCATGAATAAAGAGGGGATGTGTGTAAAGAAAAATGCAAGTATAGCTATTAATAAATGAAAAACCGTTGATCCATGTCCTCTTTCTTTCTTTTTTCTTTTCATTATTTAATAAACCGTGTGTGTTAACATCCTTCTCTCTCTCTCTCTCTGAAAGAAGAATTCTTCCCTACCTTTGGTGTAAATTGATTAAAAAATTTATAATAAAATACATATAAATGAATTGAAATATAACTATAATATTTTTGTGTACTAATGCTATTTTACATGAAGAAGGTTCTGGCTCTTTCCAATAGTAATTTACTTAATCCCTCCAAAATCCTATGACGAGCAGCTGATATTAAAAAGTGTGTTACTTTAGGTGTATTATATGTCCACTCCCAGCTTCTCATCATGTTAGACAAAACAGCCATTTCTAATCATGAATTATTACGAAATGGTATCCGGTACATCCCCTTAAACTATTTCGCCTTAAAGCCATTTTGCCTCAAGTATATTTCGCCTTAATATATAAACTAATGATGTTTATACATCGAATTTGTTTATTTTTTGTTAAAAAATGAGTAATTTTTATGACATAGTTGTTTTTCTCCAACTGGAATAATGTTGGAATTATGTTCTTGCCTCATACTATGTTTGAATATGAATAATCTATCATGCCATTCGAATCGTTGTTGAGTTTGTTTAGTATTATTATTATACTAATTTTAACAACTATTTAGTATCTGGTTCGAACTCATTAAATAGTGAGATTTAGATAGTACAGGTACTGTTTATTTTAGTTACAATCCGGAATACCATTGGTGCAAGAATCACGGAGGAGGAGAACAAGGCATCTTATTTATGAACAGAGCAAGCTGAGACGTTTGGAAAAAGCAAAGAAGATTCTAAATTTTCTAACGGCCCAACAAAAAAGATTTTATATTTTGAGATGAAAAATTTGTCACTGTTGATGCCACTGTGAATAAGTAGAACAGATGCTACATCAAAACAGAACATCCAGAAAATCAGCTTCAGTGAAACATGTCTTCAGAACCAAAAATCCAGTGGCCAGCACATATGAAGTCTACCCTCCTATTTTTGTGGAGAGGAAGGCACGGTTAGCTGCAGATGCTTACAGCAAACTTCTGGGTAAGAAAGTGCTATTTTGGCCCTGAGAAATGTTCGAGGACAACATTGTTTTAACTCAAAACGGAGCTCCGTGTCATTACACTGCTAAGGCACAGGCCTTCCTGAAAGGTAAATTTCCAGACTTTTGGTACCTCATCATCCTCTTCAGACACTAACCCCTTGGACTACTCTATCCATGCGCGGAGAGGAGAGGGCCTGTGCTGTTTAAATTTTACTCTTGAAAAATTGAAAATAATAAAATGTGTACCCTAGATAAGATCAACCCTCTATGTATCTTTTGAGTTATGGAATTATTGCTGTATATGTGTTCAGAATGGTGGCATGATATTTGCTTACTTACATTAGTGTGTAAACAAAGTGTCAGAGAGGGACGCCATCTTGGGCCAAAATTTATACTCTTTAAATTATTATTAAAAAAAAAAAAGGTTTGTTTCTTACATTGAGAGAGTTGAGAAAATTAATTTAATGGAAAAATTAAGAAGGGATATCCCTTTTTAATTTATTTATGTTGCAGGCCTAAACTACAGACTTTCTCACAATCAACGCTCAGAAATGGATCAGGGGGTAGAAGAAGAAAAATTGTTGGCTGACAGCAAAATATACATTTTTATGTTAAGATGTATTTCCACATTTATCATGCGTGTACAATAATTACTTTCTAGGAACTTTTCAAATTATAATCTTCAAACCTCAGAAGTCCCTCTCAAAATAAAAAGGTTGTGTGATGGTATAATGTATTTTTTTTGTAGGCTTGAAAATGACAGGATACGTTAAATTTTGGAAGCTCAAAAATGACTATCGCGACATTTCTCTCTCCCAAACAAAAACAGTTTTAGATCAGAGAAACTCTTTAATTTCAAGAGGGAAAGTTATTAAGGTTTGAAGATGATAAAATTCAAAGTTCTTAGAAATAAATTGTGATTTCATGCATGATAGATCTGGTAACTAGAGTTGTGTCGGTTCCTAATTAGAACTGAAGACTGCAGTCCCGTCCAGTTAAGTCTTGGTCCAGTATAGTTCAGTCCTGCATATCAGTCCTAAAACTATATTAAGTTCATACTTTTATTTCTCTTTTTTTTAATCAGTTACAGTGGTTAGAGTTCCAAGGACTGACGTTCTTAAGGACCGGCCCTAAGACTGAACTGGATTTGATAAATAAGGACTGATACACCACCAGCACGGCATTATCTCGCTGACACAAAAGTACCCTATGTATTTTACTGTCAGCTGTCGATTCCCTCCTCTGGCTTGATACGTGATGGCTATTTCATAATTTATTCTTTTTGATATATAAACAAAGTAAAAAGTTATATAATTATGCCCCGTTTCCAAATGAACAGGAATAACATTTCTTGTTAATCCCTCATAGTCCTATATATATATATTGGACATTTTACTATTTATATGAAAAAATTATGGCTATCATATACAAAAGTAAAGCTAAGCTTATAATAAAATATTACTAGGCAAATTTATCCTGTAGTATCGAATAAAATACTATGTAGGATTTTAATATTATGATTATAAAAAACTCATTTTATAAATTGTGGAAATATAATATAGAAATGATAGTCTACCATTACTTAAGAGATACACAGCAGTTGATATGACTGACTTATTTGGCTAACTACCATATGATTTTGGGTCTATTTTCCATTCTGTTTGGATGAAATGTTGCAAGATACAATAAAGGTAACGCCGTACTAGTGCTAACCTCTTTTAGTGAGGTAACACCATGTCAAAACACAAATAAGAGTCAAGATTATATTTTATCATTTGTATTTCATATTCATTCTCCACGAAATTAATGCAATAGAAATTCAATGAAACGTCAATGCCAAAACCTTACAAGTTAAGCTCTTTTTTGTAAATGTTAGAATTTAAAAAATATGCACATGAATAATATAATTAATTATTATAATAGAGCCGGATTCGAGGAGTAAATGAAGAGACCACAGGAGTTGTATCGAAGTATACCACCTATAAACTAATCTGGTAAGGTAAATTCTGCAATTCTGATAAAGTATGGAGAGCATGAGTAGTCACTAAAGGTGGATTCGATCTAGATCCAAGCCTGTGGCCCCAACCATCCAGCCCTACATTTATTTTCTAATGTACAATAATTCATTTACTACTAATTTGTGACGTATTATTCGATTTGACATCCCAAATGAAGAATTTTTTTTTGTACTGGAATATTTCTTCGTTTGGAAGAACATAAAATTTTTTGAGAAATTATAGGAAAAATGCCGATGTTGTGTGATATTTGACTAGATCAACTCTTAGCCCGACTTAGTTGATATTTTCTACACTGATCCACCTCTAGTAGTCACTAAGTATCTCGATGCTACCACGATATGAATAGATGGATAAAGGAATTCTATGAAGAATTGCGTAGATTTGATAGAAATATAGACTCATAGAGATAAGAAATGTCATTTTTGATTTGAATGGTGGGCTTAATTGATCAATTCATATACAAAAATTGAATTTTTGTATTCTGTAAAATTCAATTACTAGAATGAATCCCTTCTAATTGAATTTGTAATATATTATCTTACACAATAAGTTCCATAGTGGCCATTGCCACAGTTCCCCACAAGGATAATTTTTCTATAATAAAATTGTAAGGTTGAGTGACTATGGCATCACCATTATATAATTAGATATCCCCACTTGAAAATTCATTCCGACGCCGCTGTTTTGTGTCTTTATGAATGGTTTTTCTCATTCTATATAGAATTAAAATAGCAATGCAGGTAGTTTGGATTAATTGGTAGTCTTCTTTTATAGTATGTTAAACAACTGAAATTTATGGGAACAACTGATTATAATGAAAAACGTATATATATTATTAAAAAGTATCTACTTTTATGTTTATAATTTTTTCTTCTTTTCCGTTGCTCGTTCCTTTCATTCAGCTGACGTGATAAGGTAAAGATAACGACGTGTCATATTTCATGTCGTTACTTTTTTTCTATCACACAACTTTTTCTCCAAAAAGAAAACCGGAAAAAGGCCTTAAATCATCCGGTAGTTAGCTAAATAAATAAATCACATCAACAACTATTTATTTCTGAAGTACTCTCTGCCTATCATTGTCCTATTATTTATAACGAATTTCAATTTGAATTACATATATATCCTACATAGCATTAAAATAACTTATGTTTGTGTGTGATGTTTCAAGTTACCTGGTCCGGCTTAGAAAAACAATTACAAAAACGCATTTATTTCCAAAAATAGGAACAGATACAGACTTCAGACAAAAAACAGGTCGTTTAGAATTCTAAGGTTCGTACGTACGGCTATGTTTCATTCTGATCAGTCCAGATTCACAGGCTCTTGAGGGGGAGTTTTTTTTTTTGGTAATAACTTGATTTTTTTAATAAAATAATGTATCAAAGTTTTTTGAAGGTATTGGTTGTCGATTCGAAAATGCACAAAAAAACTAAAAATCCAAAAAAACGAATTATTGTACTAGGGGAATAAAGGGACGAAGAGGATTAGCAAGTTAGTGTTAGTATGCATCCTCATTATGAGGAAGAAGCACCTTATATAACAATTATATTTATTCCAAAAATAACCCTTTCCATTTTCATATAAAGTTTGATTATATTTACATCAAATGGACAAAAATAAAAATGTTGTATAGAATGAGGTTTTACATTATTCGTATATTATATAATTATACATTGTTTATAGTAAATCGTTTTAGCTTAGAATTTTAACATAAAGAAAGTAAATATAAATTAAACATTTTAAATTTTTCAGCAAAGTATTTCATAGTATTAAAATCCCATATGGTATTTTATTCCATACTGTAGCGAGTGGTGATTTAAAATCTGAATACTTTAAGTTTTAAACATCAACAATATATAATCAACGAAATTAATACTATAAATAGATGTGTGCCTGAGCTCTCTTAATAATTAATGTAGCCGCCCTTAGCGGTAATGATGGCTTCCAGATGGCGGAGGAAGGGCTGTCACCCGTTGCAGATGTAGTCCTCTGTCATGGCGTCCCAGTGCTGGTTGACAGTGGCTTTGAGGGCCTCGGACACTGCAAGCATTCCCCTCGACATGCACCCAAAAGGCATAGTCGAGAGGGATTAGCATCAGGGATGTAGGGGGGCAAAAGTGTCAAAAAGAGTTCAAAAGACTCATTAAAAAGAGTTTTGCAAGGTAGGAGATGGGTGTTTTCATTGCTGGTGTCAAAAGTGGCCTCTCCACCCTCACGAGGCTCTTTTCATCCATTTTTTTTGGTGGCTCTCTGGACAGTCTGGTATGAAATCCCAAGATCTCTTGCATGGGCTTGAGGGATTGACCTGGGCTGTTTTGCTAAACTTTTCCTGGTCCGGTTTGGTCTTTTTGAGAGAGGCCTACAAGACTTGCTGACGGCGTATATGGTGGTTCTGGAGACGCGCTACTCGAAGACCGCGAATGTAAATGAGTCAATCACGTTCAATTCTCATTTTCTCTACTTGTCCCTAAACTAGAGAGCTCAAGTTTATTTTGTTTTGTAACTAATTGCTTATGCTTTTATATATTTAAATATGAATTAATTTCAATCACTCAACCTTAATTGATTATTGAATTAGTAAGTGCTCATACTTGAATAGACCACTTGTTATTATAATATTTTTTTAAATATTTTATTAAAAGTGTAGCTATTCATTTGTTCGTCTATATGATAGCCAAAATTTCTTCATATAAATAATAAGACGGCCAATATATATATCCGACGAGGGATCCCTGTCCTTCTGGAAACGGAGCGTAAGTATAATATGATTTATTACTTCGTTTATTTATCAAAAATAATAAATTATGAAATAGCCATGACGTATCAGGTCAGAGGAAGGTATTGACAGCTGACAACTAAATACATTTTTTTTGTTTTAGGTAGGTGATGTCATGATTTATCTATCTACTTCTCGTGAACAAAAATTAGAATTGCTTCTGTGTCACGTCACATTCCTCGGTTCGTTATTTAAAAGACAAAGAATTATTTTCTGCAGCAGTATATATTTATATATTTTTGGACTAATACCTAATTATTATTGTTTCAATGACAAAATAGGTATAAATATGTATTCCATTAATGAGTACTTAATTGGAAGGTCATTGTTGAATCCCATCTGCAAGTTTTTGTCATTGCCATCTGGATCATAATTTTTTTTTCAACAGTCTCTTTCTTACAGATATGTATATGTAATTATCTTATACAGAGTGACCCTTACAAAATTTTCCCATGGGGCATCGATATTTTGAAGCCCATTATGATGGATCACACGATATTCAAAAAGGTATTATTTGATAGCTTAAGATTGAGACTTTTGATAAAGGTGCAGTTTGCTTTATTCGACCTTGAAATGAAGAAGTAAGAACGTTATTGACAAAGAATAATTGATTTACTTCAATGCACTTTGTCCATTTTGCAAAAGTAAATCCTGTACGTTAGCCTCGTAACAATACAAAACACCGGGGATCAAATGAAGAAGATATCACTGAGATCATCGCGTGAAAAGAAAAGTTAGAATCTCTCAGGAAAGATTTTTTGGATGAGATAACCCCTGGAACAGTAGACATCCCCAAAAGTGAACACCGATTTCTACATATGGGTCTTCCAAGAAGGCGTTTTACCCTGGATCACCTGTGGAGTCCCTCGTTTCAATTGATACGTTATGCCTATGAGCGGACATTTCCCCGAATGACGATTTGGGACATATGGCCGAAAAAGGACATTAAATTTATTTATATATACGATTGCATATTTTAATTCAATTTAAAATGATATTATGATTAATAGGTATTGTTGATATACTATATATGTCATATAGGTAAATGAATGCGTATTCCTTTGATGGAAAATATGATTAAATCATTTTATTTATTTACCGCCGACGCGTGTCTAAGCACCAAGTACACTATTTAATATACTACAATATATCCCGGCCCACCAATTGTTCAGGGGAATTTCTAAGGTCAAAAGCAAGTTAAATTTTTCCATCTCCACTTCCCCGGGCATCAACAAACCCTCATAATAGCCCAAATACATCCCCAAAACTCGGGTTGTATAATTGAAGTATTGGGCCCCAAGGGAGCTTAAGCTCTACAGCTGCCGCATTTCTAAACATCAAGGACATCTTAGAATATGCTAGTAGACACACGGCGTATGGGTTGTGTGTATGAGCTGCTGCTCCCAAAAGTAGGGTAAATTCTTTCGCTGCCACTTCCCAGAGCATCAATGAAACCTTGTACTGTCGAATATACCCCCGGCAACAGGTTATAAAGGCTAAGCATAGCACATTAAAATCTGCCGCCGCAATGTTTCTATGCACCCTCTTCTAATATACTATGATACACGCCTATCCACGGCTTGTCTACAATCCATCCCTTAAAATTATATATGTATAATATTTCATAAGTCCAATAAAAAAAAAAGAATACAATTTTAATACATATTTATTATATTTCTAAGTATACAGGGGGTGGAAGCTTAAGGTGGACTGTTAATAAATGCTAATACTCTGCATAAGTAAACAATAATAAGCATTTCTAAAATCTTTCATCATGAGTGAGCAAGAAGCAAAAAGGCATAGGATCTCGGACCTTCTTGATGCCAAAATTGAGGTGGCAGAGATTATGGACATTATTAAGTGCTCCAGGAGCCTCATTTTCAAAGTGGCCAAGATGAAAAAGGATGGAAAAAACCTCTCAAGGAAAGAAGGAAGCGGGGGACCCAACTTGAAAAGGGATTCTGAGTTTCTGGGGACCTGAAGAAGAAGATCAAGGAAGACCACACAAACCCATGAATCGCCTCTCCAACAAGTTTGACGGGGACGAGAGGACAATCAGGAGGGTTGTGAAGGAGGACTTGGGGGTTTCCTCTTACACAAGGATCCCACGCCACTTGTTGATGGACACTCTGAAGGAAAGGGGACTGCAGAGGTGCAAGAAAGCTATTTCATGGATCAAGGCAAATGGATCCATGTAAATATTTCTCTGACGAGAAGATTTTCACCGTGGACCAGGTCTACAACCGTCGGAACGACCGTTGCCTTGGAGGATCACCAGAGGAGGTAAAGGGGTGGTCCGTACAAAACATCCGGCTCAAACAATGGTCGTGTCTTCCGACATCAAGAAGATCCCTCCCTTCTTTTTTAAGGCCTGGGAAGAAAATCGACCAGGAGGGCTACTATAAGGCGCTGATGTTCACCATGCTGCCATGCCTCAAAGCCACCTACCGAGAGGACAACTATAAGTGGACCCAAGATGGTGTACCCTCAGACACATCGGCCAAAATTTCGGAGTTCTACGCCGAAAACATGGCTGATTTTTGGTCCAAGGACATGTAACCATCATCTTGGCCGGATTTGAAACCGTTGGACATTGCTGTGTGGGGTACTTTGGAGAGGGAGACTAACCGGACATCTCACCCGAACGTGGACTCCCTGAAGGCCACGCCGTGAAGGAGTGGAACAGCTTGTCCGATAAGTTCATCACCAACTGGAGGTATGAATTCCCAGTACAAGATACAACTTCAGGTATTCGAGTAACTATACAATCCAGCCTGTTCTGTACTCTTAGGATAAGAAATAAAGTTCATGAAGAGATGAAGATCATCGTTCTCTTCTTTCTATTTCGATTCTAAATTGGTCTAACTGTACTGAGCTTTAGAGTTTTCTTCGCCTACGTCTCTCATTTCTTCATACACTCCTTTGAGTGCCTCTCCGAATCCTCTCAGTGGTTTGCATCTCCATATCCTACCGCTTCTTCTTCTGACACATCCTGGATCATAATGAAGCGGAAATCCCTGATCTTGCTTCATATTATGCATGTTAGTCTATCCATGAGTCTTTGCCAATATGAATAATCCATTATGTCTATTGATAATTAATAACGGATTAGTGAATAACACTTCTTACATTCAAACAGTTGTTGTCCTTGTTTATTTTTCTTATTATTGAAATTATATTGCCGATTCTGTTTTTCGTTCGAATTTGTTACATGGTGAGATTTAGATAATATGAGTTGTATTTTTGGAGTACGAATTTATGCTTACTATAGTAATAACACTACACCATTAATCAAATTTCATGGGGAAATGATCACTTGAAGAAACACGGAGGACAACATTAACTTATTAAGAGATACGAAAGAATTGGGGCTTTAACTATGAATCTGGCCACTATCAGTATCAATAACCGCCTCCAACCGCTTCCACAACCCCTTGCACACATTCGAAACGTAGTCTTTTTACATGATCCTCTACTGCTGGTTAACGGAGGTCTTCAGGACATCTATATTCGGATGGCGGACTTTGCAGGCCTTCTTCTCAATTTGCCAGCAAATGGAGTAATCCAGTGGATTCAAATGTAGGCTCTGAGGGACCAAAGGTTCTTAGACCAGAATATCATGTTGCTACCCATCCACTCTTATACAATATTAGCAGTATGGGAACGAGACCTGTCCTGCTGCGTACGTGGTCTTGTTATTTATTTTAAAGATATACTCCAAGAATATGTCAGATGAGCAATCCTATTCATGAGATATCCTCATAAATCCTGACAAATCTTTGCAATGAATTGATTACTTCTTACCTCCTTGAAGCATTGGGTAAAATTGTAGAAAAATTGTAATTGAAAGCTACACTTTTTATTGTCGAGAGAAAAATTTAAAATTGGAAGGTGCCTCAAATGTCTTAGAGTCAAGTAATATGAGCAAAACCCAAAAAATGACATAAATTGTGTTTTAATTTGTAAATCCTCTGTTTATTTATAAGTTATTTTCTAGGAATATATTTAATTTTGTAACTAATTAAGTATTTGATTTAGTTTTGCACTATTCATTTATATGAGCTTAGGATTTTACGTGATTAGTTCATATTTTTCTCTTTAGATGTCGCGCATGATGACGAAACTCTCCTTTTCTAAGGCACTGCTAAAAGGAGAGTAGACTAAATCATTAAACCAAGTAGCTCATCGAGCATCATTAGCCTGAGGAAATAGTATGGTCAATATTTGTCATAATATTTTCGCCAGATGTCACTTTTCTATAACGTGAGTCATTTATTTATTGTACGTAGTATTAATAAGTTTGAATGAGTAATAATGTGTTTATAATTTTTTCTTGTCTTAAATATTTTATATTTACATATAAAGCAAATTACACCAATGTAATGGGTCATTGTAGTGTCTGAGGATGCAAAAATAGAATTGAGTCAAATTTCCAAAAACCTTCAAGGTTCGCTTCTATAAATTTCCCATTCCCAAAAATCCAAAAGAAGTCGCGACAAGAAAAAAAATGGATATCAAATCTTAAATATCTTCCTAATGGGAAGCCTGCTGACCATTCTGTATGTGAAAATCATTTTGAATCATACTTCTCTTTCCATAATTGTTCAAGCAAAAAGTATATGAATAATGAAGTAAATAAAAGTAGAAACAGTACAGGAATAGACTCATTCACGAGAGAACAGGAAATGATTCTCCAAAATGCTTGAAATAATAGTACCTCTAGCGGACAAAAAATGTACATTTGGACGACGAAATTTTTTCCTGCTAATAATTACGTTAGCCTTCGATGCGCTACTTGGTTTAATGCTTTAAAGTAGACTATATTAGAGAGACTAAAAAGGAAAGAGAAGATAAGATGGTTGAAATGAAAAGTTAATAAAAACTTTGCATACGAATTATGTTCTGGATTCACGTAATCTCGATAAAAAATATCAGATATAAATACCCTTTGTAGATGATTAGGGTTATGTATTTTTGTTTTAAAATAGCTTTTATAATTTTTTAGGGCATAATTATGATTCAAATACTATGTAATATGCTTTAGTTCATAATTTATTTTTCTGGTGCATTCTAAAGAAAAATAAATAACCCTTTCCGAGACGTTGAGTTCTATTAAATTACATTAGATGAATATCAGTCAAAAGACTTGAAATAACAATGAACTGTGCAAGAGGTGAAAAAGCGCATATATGTACTTAAGTTTGAACAAATAAGAACTAGAGATAAAAAGACAACGTTATTGTGTAATATATCTCTTAAAGAAATGGTCTGAGGAAAATTTCAAAGCGTCACTTGAGCTTTTACAATAATATTATGGAGGTATTAATTTGTGCATAGGTAGTACATAGTACGCAAGTGTAGTTTCCATTATTATTGAAGAGTAAAATTGACTTGAAACAGCTTAAAAGCAAAGACTTTTTCTATTTAATTACTTGTTTATTAAATTGGACGACTACTGTAGTGTTCCGCGAACGCTACATAAAAGACAGAAGTAACAGAGCGGAGGCAAAGCTAATTAAGGAGACGATTAGATTGGGGGTACAATCATAAACTGAACTATATTTTGAAGGGGTTACTTATGTAAAATAATGTACACAGATTGCTAATAAAATACATAAGTACAAGTTTGACTCTTTTTATAAAAGATAAAGGCATAGATTATTGTACAAACTAATCCCTACTTCATTAATATTAAAGGTAAATAAAAATGCGAGAATACATAACCACTACATACTACATAATGTTTTTATCAAGATATACAAAATAAATATTTGAAACAATTTGGCCCAAAACACAATTATGAAACAAGAAATTTGCTATTATAAATTATTATATAATTTTAATATAGTTCGTTTGACTATTGACCCTTTAAGTCATTTTCAATTATGTAGCCGAGCATTAGCAACAAATAAAAAAGGGAAGGTTAAATTATTATCAAAGCAACAACATTATGATTCAACATTTAATTAATAAATGTATTTACTTATAGATAATTAAATCTGCCACTCTAACTGAGATGTGTAGTGTGTCAAAATAAAAATAAAATCTTGAACACAAAGCAAGAAAAGGATAAAATCCCAATATATTTTTTTATTTCATGTTATACACGTGTAATCCAATATTTGATACATATTTACATTGGAGTCAATTAAATCCTTATAATTGTATAACCTTTATTTGATTTAAGAGACATATTAAACCCAATGTGCCCCTTCAAATAAAATCTGTAAATTTTTCGTTATTTTATCGTGGGATTTTTTTTTAGAAAAGACAAATCACTTTCAGGAAATTTTTTTTACAGTTAATTTTTTTTTGAACGAGGCTGAATTTGACCGAATGACAATTCTTGCGAGGCTTTTACATTTTCATTTTTTTTTGTAAAATCAATAATTCTTTATATTGAGTACGCTAAAAAAAATGTATGGATAAGAAGGCCGAGCTAGGATTTCAGTTAGTCATGACAAAGGAGACACTCATTACTTTGATAAAGTGTATAGACAAATACAAAATCCCTGGTTTCTAGGAATAAAATAATTAATTGCTATAAAACGTTTTTGGATGAAGATATCATTATTGATAGAATTGGAAATGTGTACTAAGGAAAGGGAGTAGGTTAGTGTGTGTTAATTCATTACATTTTTCTCAAAAAATATTTCTCCAACGTCTCAAAATGTTCTTTACTTAAAAATTTGAACATGATCAATAAATATTTAGAGGTAGCACATCGCCCCTAAAGTCGCTATATCTACTAATTTTTGAAAAAAGCTGGCATGTTCCCTTCTAAATCTTCAAAATATACAATACAAATAACTAAGTAAGATTTCAGATGAGGATTTGATCTTTAAAAAAATATTAAAACTATCCCCGTAAATCAACAACTCACTATTAAAACTTTTCCAGAAAAAGGTTCATCGAATTAGTTCTGTCCAACAAAAAAGCTCAGACTACACCAATCTCATACAGAAATTCGGTTTAGATCGGTCCAAAGTAAAAATTCGGTCTGGAAATAATCTAAAATCGGGGAAATATGTCCATTTACAAATTGTGTCGAAGCCTTGCCCCTTTTTAAAGACGTGGTTCAAGATCAAGAGGTAATTGATCCCTGGAGCCTTCAATTCAAGTCAAGACATTTCACAACCAAAACATTTGGAGCACATACGCTGGTGTTATGCCACATATGCCGGATTAAAGCTATCCTGAGTATCAAGGACCCCTTCAAATATATTATAATACAGCTGGGCCCGCAGGTTATGCTAGTGAACCGCTTGCCCACAAGTGGGATCAAAACCTATCATCATCCATATCCTGAGTATAATGGACCCCTTCTAATATCTTATTATATACCACCGACCATGGGGTTTGCAAGTGCACCACTAGTCTAAAGGGTGGGTCACTAGCCACCGCCACCGCTTCATTGAGCATTAAGTACCCCTTCTAATAGTCTATAATTGAACCTCACACCACAGATTGTGGAAGTGAACTTGTGCATAGAATTCCACATTACTCACAATATCAGAAATCATATGAGAGAGCAAATGGAAACATTCTTATCATGTGGCAATTTGACAACTAGACAAGTAAGTTGGTTAATGGAAAAGGGTTTTTTCAATATGCTTATACACCACACCCTTCTAAAAGAAGAAAATCATTGAAGAGTATTTTGTGCATATTTACTTAAATGAAAGGTATCCTATGAAGACCCATTACCAAATATTCTCTAGTGAGTAGAACAAAATTTTATGTAGGTATAATGTCAACATTATAAAAGATCTGGGCCTTCAATGAATTGAATACGTAAATATTTGCTTGTTACAACTACAAATATTAAAGAAAAAGGAACACTGGTGCCTAAGAATGAGTATGTTTAAAAAAATCAATATTTTTTCTCAGAATGAATGAATGATTCATTATGGACTAAAATTTAACGGATTTCGAATATTTTACATTTTAACTCCAAGAAATGCTACTTTGCAAGTTATAATTGTGGCTCTTAAACGTTTCTAATCATGAGCCACTTATTCTGAATGCTGACCCTCTTTGCAAACCCAGTAGAAGTCAAATGGATCATATAAGTAAAATTTTTAGTTATACTCTGGAGGTCGTATAAAAAACAGTGAATTAACGTTGGGTTATGAGCACACTATGTGCCCCACTGGTATATTGCACAACCGGCGGCAGAAAAAGTAAATATAATCTTGAATAAGAAATTCGATTGGCAATTACAATGAATTGGCGGGGGTTTCTTCAGTGTCATAAAATTATCTTCGTAAGACACCATAATTGTTTCGTCGTAATTATCTTTTATTTCGTCTTCGTCTCGTCTCTGTCCTGATTTTGTCAAATTTTCGTCTTCGTCATGTAATAGAGTTTCGTTGGCGAAATGATTTCGTCTCGTCAGGCTTGACGAAGTTAACTCTGATTTGATAAGAACACCATAACCCTCTTTGACAACACTCTTCGGACAAATAGAGTTTTAAGCGTTCGATTACTTCCATACATTTCTATTAGTAAAAAACCCTCGTGATTCGTTTGCTCATTATAAGACAGAGCTCTTCTCTAAAGCCTACAAAATGAGTCATCATATTGTTAATATATTAACAAATAACTCTAACTCACATTTGTATTAATACAGCGAGCATTGATCTAGTTATTAATATTTGAATCAAACAATAAACTAATCAAGTATTTATTTGACAGAAATCTAGGAATGTGTCATATGTGAGATCAGAAGCAAGGTCATCAGTAGAGACAATGATGTACAATGGAAATGCTAGATACACTATGAATTCCATGGATAAAACAAGTATAAAATGAAGTAATAGCAGGAGAATTGTACTATATCCGGAACATGTAACCACAATTTATCAACAGAGTTACATGTTGAATCCACTGCCAACTAAAAAGATACAACTTATAAATAACTCATCAAAAATATAATATATTTAAAATATGTATATTCTATCCTTCTATTGGCCATAGTGTTTAATTTAGAAAATTGATATTTAACAAAATAATTAATCCAGAAATATAAATTAAAATTGTTTATCTAAATAAACCCAAATACATATATTGGGGAAAGGTAATCAGGAAGAGATCTTAGAATACAGCGACAAATATAGATGACTACAAATTTAAAGCACAGTTAACAAGATGCAAGAGTTAGCCTTAATAACACCGACAAATGCATTACTACAAATTTAGAGCATAATGAAATACATGTAATAATGATGAATTTTATAATTTATCATTAACAGAGACCATGTGATGGAAATTGGCTGTTTAACTATACTTATATAAATGTATATGGATAATGGATATACCTCGCTGTCGATAATCGATTTAAAACCCCAACATTACTTAAGGAGCTAGTCTTGCAATGTCCCAATTATCTCCATTCTTTTGAAACACAATGCGATCATGTAGTCTATTAGATTGGCCTTGCCAAAACTCAAACATTTCCGGCTGAATACTGTATCCACCCCAAAAGTCTGGCTTTGGTAAAACATCCTCCTTCTCGACTTTATTCTCTAATTCCTGATATTTATCCTTTAAATAGTCTCTTGATGGCACCATCTCACTCTGATGACTAATGGAGGCTGCAATTTGGGATGCCTTTGGTCTTGATTGAAAATATTCAACTGCCTCTTCTTCCGCTACTTTAGCGACTGTCCCTTCAATCCGTATGCATCGATGCACAGCCTCCCAGTAAAAAACGGCAGCAGCAAAGGGATTCGTTTCTAGCTCCTTTCCTTTGCGACTCTCACAATTAGTAAAGAACTGAAATCCAATGTCCGGCCCAAATTTCTTGAGGAGTACAATACGACAGGAAGGGCGTCCCTCAGGAGTAGCAGTTGAGAGACACATTGCATTTGGCTCAGGGAAGTTTATTTTGCATTTCACGTCCTCAAACCATTCCTTGAATTGTTTAAAGGGATCCTGAGATATGATATCATTTTCTTCAAAAGTCTATAAAGAAAAAACAAAATAAATTGAGTATCTTAATGTATGTAATAATTCTTACATTTGTGGGATCGTTGTATTTGGTGCGAAGATTTCCTATGTCCGTGCTCATTGTTTTAATCAATTTCGAAGGTCCTCTAAAAAAGACTGAAGTGCCTGTTTTAAAAAGAGATGAAAGAGTTTTAGAGGAGAACATTGGTTTATAATGATGCGTGAGCGGAAAAGAAGGCAATATCGAAATTGCGGCTGCTTCTCTCTTATTATTATTAATTTTTACTCTTCAGCACTGGATGTGATGGGATGTGAAATGTCACTATAAATATATTTATGTAAAAATGTAATTATGTAACATGCATGAAGGAGAAGGGGGGAGATGAGGTGAACTCATCTTTCAAAATACAAAAAAAACAAATTATAAAGTTCAAATGTTCAGAGTTATATTACTCATAAATATATAATAATCATTACATTTTAATAAATTAAAATGTAATGACAGTATCAATGCATAGTTGGTTATTAGAATGTTTAAGCTTGTTATGAAATAATGTATTTTAAGAAGGAAAAATTTCAATTTGTACAGGCATTGCAACTTGTACACGTCATATTAATATGACATTAATATACAAACTAAACTGAACCCTCATTATTAGTGTTTGATCTGTCGCGAATGAATGATACACTCAAATGATAACAACCCTACTCCAAGTAGAAAGGAATGTGCTTTACTGTTGCTTAAAAACAATAAGAACATTTAAATGATTCAGATAAGATGTTTCTGTATTTTTAAGGCTAATTATTATGATACAACATAAGCTCATATGACTAAAATTATTATTAAATATATATTAACTATAAATTATTGCTGTGTTCAAGATTTAATAAACATGGATATTACAAATGTAGGTTGGAATATTAACAGACAACACTCCTTTCGTAAATAATTTATAAAAACCCTCGCTTGCTATATCCATTGCATTCATAACGTTTGGAAACTTTATTTCCTAGTGAAGAAATGGTAATTTTTTAAGTGGATTTAAAAAAATAATAATAATTTATCTATTATAACTCGTGAATACATTACGTTAATATTTGTCCACATCAAGTTTTGATCAATTAGTACGTAAAACTTTCGAGATTTGAAAAACTTTTTGATTGAAATTAATTTAAAAATTATCGGCCGTAATTGGTTAAGCCGTTCTTGTAGATAAGTGTATGAGTAATGATTATTTTTGTTACAAAAGTATATAAATGCAAAAACACGCAAATAAGTGTGCCTTCTACGAATAATAAGTGTTTCTTGTGGAAGAATAAAACGAATAATGAGTAAGGGCTCACTGTATTATTAATTAATTATTTATTATATTCGTTTATCATCAAGTTAGATGTAAGGTAATCAACTTGGTACACAATTTGCCAGTGTGATATATATTCTTATTCAGTCATTATTATTTGTAAGATGAGCAAATTACGTGACACAAAACAAGTCTTTATCCCAATTTATGAATTACTTATTGAATTTTAACAACTTTTCAATGAAATGACGGATCTTAGAATACTATTGAGTGTTTATAAGAAGAATACATCGTTCGAACAAAATCCACATTCTATTTCAATTTTTGATCCAACTCATACAAATAAAATAAAAATTAGGCAAATATACCTTAAATAATTCGAGAAGGAGACGGAATACACTTGACTAAGCTACTTTGTTAGTTCTATTTAACAACTGATACAGATTAAGGCAGGTTTTCATTCCTATGTAAAATTGACGTTATATAAGCTGTATAATAAAATAAGGAGTGAATAAGTGGACTAGTAGCATCTAAAGAGACAAAAAAGGAAAGATTAGAAGAAACAAGATGGTTGAAATAAAGGGTAAACAAAAACTATGTTTATGAATTATGTTCAGGATTCACGTAACCTCGACAAAAAATATAGAATATAAATACCCTTCGTAGATAATTAGGGTTATGTATTTTTGTTTTAAAATAACCTTTATAATTTTTAGAGCATAATTAGGATTCAGATACTATGTTTTTGGTTTAATATAAATAGAAATACATAACTCAGTCCGAAACGTTTACTTCTATTATATTCTATTAGATGAACCGTGCAAGAAATGAAAAAGCGCATATACTGAATTTTGGACGAATCAGAATTAGAGATAAGAAAAAACATTATGGATAGATATACATGAATAGTAACTCTTTCTCTTATAGTTTCTTTTGTAGTTACAACCGTCAACAATTTAATAATATACGCTATGTATTTAAAATAACTGAAGTTTGAAAAATCATCTTAAATAGTTACACAGACAATTTCAAAGCCTAAATCCTGCCTATATGACATGCTAATGGTATCACTTGTTATGTATGTATATGCATAATAATTAATTTATTTTATTAAATTACGGAACATTAACCTTCTAAAAACTATCACGCAGCCCTTCCAACCGATTATCTCTCTTTATTGTTTAAAAGTATAACACGTCGATCAAGTCGGAATATTAACAGACAACATTCTTTTTTTGCAAATAATTAATAAAAACCATGGTCTGCTGCATATGCTATAACGTTTTGGTAATTTTGATAGTGAAGAAATTTTGATTTTTTAAGTCAATTTTATAAAAAAAATCATAGTTTCTCGATTATATCTCGTGAACATAATAGGAACATATGTGTTCACATCCAGTATTTATAACTCTCGATATATAATGAACTTTTTGTTTGATATGATTTAAAAGAAATCTCGGTCTTAATGAGTTAAGCCATGTTTGTAGAAGATTTTATCAGCAAATATTTTTTTTGTACAAAAATATATAAATGCAAAAACACGCAAATAAGTGAACCCTCCACGAATAATGAATATTTATGTTCCCAAAATTAAACTGAGAATGTGTAAGGGCTCACCGTATATTTTTGAATTATTCATTATATTCGTTTATCATCGAGTTAGATGCAAGATAACTCTTCTTTCATAATAATTACTATAATTAAATACAAATAATCAAATTAGTACTCAATTTGCTAATTTGGTATTCCTATATAGTCATTATTATTTGTAGGATAAGCAAATTACGTGACGTAAAAGAAGTCTTTGATCAAAATTTCTGAATTAATTATTGAATTTTAACAACTTTTCAATGAAATAACAGATCTTAGAGCACTATTGAGTGTTCATAAGAAGAATAAATAGTTTGAAAAAAATCCACATACTATTTAAATTTTTCATCCAACTCGTATAAATAAAATAGAAACCTTAAGTCATTCAAGAAGGAGACGGAATAAACTTGACTAAACCACTTTGTTAGTTCTATTTAATTACTGATACAGATGAGGGTACGTTTTCATTCCCTAGTTAAATTGACGTCATATCAGCTGTATAATAAGGCAGTGAGTACTATTATTTTTAAGATGAAGCGCTGAGCTTTTCCTACATTGTTATTTCTTATATCATGCAGTTTTAAGATACCGCCAAGTGGTCCATTAAAATCTGAGTTTTAAAATTCAACAAGATATAATTTATTAATTAATAATAAATTTTCAACAAAATTATTACTATCAATAGACGTGTGTCTGAGCCCTCTAAATCATTAATATTGTCAAAAGGCTCATTCAGAGGAGTCTTGCAGAAGAGGAGATGATTTTTTTTCTCACTGATGGTGTCAAAAGTGGCCTCTCCATCATCACAAAATTCTTTCGATCAATATTTTTTATAGCTCTCTGGACTGTCTAGTGTAAAACCCGAGATCTCTTACATGGGCCCTTATGGAAAAGAGGGATTGGCCTTGGCTGTTTTCTTTAACTCCTCCAGCAACTTTCAATAATTATTGAATTAGTGAGTGTTCAGATTTCAATGGACCACCTAGTTTTAAGCACAAATTCAAAAATGAGTTCTCCACCTACAGATAGATGGACAGGCAAACTTGTAATATAGATATTATTTCAGTAAGTAAAATAACTCAATTCGTCATTATCAAAAGTTCATTCAATTTAGTTATCAAATACTCAGGTGAATTTACTTTTTTTTTGTTGTGTTATTCATTTTTTTTTTGTAAAATACTACAAAATAATTTCGAAATACTTGAGTAGATTAGGCTACTTATTTCAAGTATATTCTTCAAAACAAAAAATGAAATTTAAAAATAGATTAATTGATTTTTGAAGTAGTTTTACGTTATTATGCTATGTAAATATTTCGTCAAAGGAATTATTTTGATGATTCATAATAGTTAACATTTAGTAGATAAATTGTACGAAATATAAGTAAAGTAAACAATTCAATTATCAAATTTTTACCATGTTTATTTTTAAATACTTTTCGGTAAATTGAATGAAAGCTAAAGAATAGAAAGCAAACCTTCTATACTTCTTCATAGATAATTACTTTTTAATCATTTTTTTTGTTAACTGTTTTATATACATACAATATCCAGAGGCGTCCGAAGGGGATATAGATCCCCTCAAATTAAGAAATTTTTGATTTTTACATAATTTGTTTGGTAAGGATCAAAAAAAAATTACGGAAAAATAGGGGTAATTCATTTTTTTTTCACAGATTTCTTTTCTTTAAAAAAAAGTAATTCGCACTAATAATTTTTTTGTGAAACCTTTATTTTTGTGAATATCTTTGGAGTTTAAAACAAAACAATTTAAAATATGTAAATATATATGGTATTTTTTTGTGAGCAGCTGTGGATTTTCGATTTTTTTTCAAAATATTTAATTATTGAAATTTTTTGACAAAAATTGTATATTTGAAATTTCTTTTTTGATTTTTTTTTCAAAAAACTTTACTTTTTCTGAAAAGCTATGGATTTTTGAATTTTTTTTTCCAAAAATTTTATGTTAGAAAGTTTTTTTCAAAAAATTTAATTATTAAAATATTATATAGGGAGCAGATGAGCTTTATCGTTGTAGGTTAACTTCGTAACAAACATTTTCGTATAAGGATATTTCTTAAAAAACCATTTCTTATAAATTTTTGATGAAACGGGCATAGACTTTATGAATTTTCATTCCCCCCTGAATGTTGTGGGTATTTTCGCGTAAATACTAAGAGCCCCTTACCCCCCTCCCCATTGTACTTTAAATGTTGGGGGTATTTTCGGGTTCCAAAACCACATAACCAGCCCAATTGTACCGCAAACATATACCAAATTATAATACAGCATATATGTTGCTATGGAATCAGACTGCTTCTGATAGCTCAGTATGACGTAAGCATATGTGTAGCTCACCTACCATTATAAAATATATAATGATTATATAGATCGGTTGTGTAGCTACAATTAAAGAAACAAACAAAATGGGAATTGCGAAATTTGATATGTTTGCTTTAGAAGTTCAATTACTCGAGCAATGTCTCAATAAAAGTTTCCAAAATAAGATTTTTTAGGCCCCCAAAATGGGCAACATCAACGATGCTGACGTCACATGAAAACGCTCTATATGGTTACAAAGTGCAATTACTGTGTACACATTTCATAAATAGGCCATCTTGTGCAGAGATTGTTTGTTCATTATTATGACTAAGTTATGTCTCATTTACCCTAATTGATGCCACAATGGTTGCATATAGTTTTAATGACAACATATACATACCAATTTGGGTAAATTATTCAATAGTTAAGACCATTTACTCACAAACTGACTCAAACAACAAAGCAATTACACATTTAACATAATTAAAAAAAGTTAAACTCATATTAATAATATATTTTTGCACTTTTTTAAAAACAGAAAATATTTGAGGTTGAGTGCCCATATCAAAATAGTTCCGTTAACATATATCAATATCTATTTTCTCCCATTTTTGATAACATGTTTTTTTGATTTTGAAAGAAACCAAAAAAGAATAATAATTAATGTTGTAAAGATACTGTACATTTAACTTTAAGTAATGGTATAAATCTAAGATTAGGCTGATCAGAGTTTATAAAAATAAGAGAGTTAGCTGCACAGTGTTCATTTGATCAATTTTTATATAAATCATGGAAGGAAAAACGCACCAATCATATATTGAGTTGTAACTATTACGAATTAAAAAATTGTATCAGTTAATAAATATGATTTTATATTTATATTAATAAAAAACCTTCGTTTAGATCTAGTGTCATTAAACACTCTGTCGTTGATTATTATGTTGATAAAATTATCAATTCAGCGTATATAATAATTGATAAAGAACATACAAATAATAATTAATTGTTGGCAACAAGATAATTACAGGCTTGTCGTATATTTCATACATAGACATATATAAATTTATCAATTTACTTCATTAAATTACGGAGCACATAATACCCCCTAAAATACTGTCACGCAACCCTTCCCACCAATCCTCTTTTTATTTTTTAAAAGTAAAACACGACTATCTTATTTATTCATTCTCAGCCTCGACTGTCAAAGGTCAATAATATTAATTTGTTATTATTTATACATTTATTATTAAATATTGAGTACAAGTTGCAATTTTTGTACAAATATTTTTTTTTTGTATATCAATCATTTTAATTACTAATCATTAACTGATGTAATCATTTCGTCTGGCATATTAAAATTTCTTGGTTATTAAATATTTACGAGTAATATAACAGTATGCATTTGAACTTTATTCTGTGCCACGGAATGCTAATCAATGAGTAATTTTCATATTCAAAAATATAAATATACATAACTGTATCGACTATCATTGAAATATTAAATTATTGCAGTATCCTCATCACAAGTACTCTAAAGACGTCGTTACTTTTATTGTATCACACAACCTTTCATAAAAATAGAAAGGCTCGAAATCATCTGGTAGTTAGACATATAAATCAATCATACCAAATGTTATTTATATCTAAATTTCTCCCAGACTATCATTGTTTTATTAATTCTCTATAATTTATAAAATGAATTACATATATATCTTACGTACTATTAAAATAATTTATGCGAGTGTGTGTGATGTACAATGATGAAAATCCAGTGTAGAATGGGCATGATAAATAAAAAGAAACCGAAAATCAACATGGTAACCTTGACAATTTGAAGAATGTTTTGGAGGAGAGAAAAAATAATCCTCATGACTTTTCATTACGATCAGCTGTGACAAGAGAAGAAGAAGAAACAGATATAAACAATGATATTTGCTAGAATTTCTCCCATATCAATCCCCAATTCTACTCTGAGTCCAACAAAGACTTACAATGATAACTCTGCAACAAATTTTCAGGGTTACGCTCTGCCTTTTATGAGGACAAACGAACGTTCTATCAGGTTTAGAATATAATTGAATCCATTTAGGAAAGGATGTTCACTACTCAATAGTTAAATAATAATGGCAACAGCTAAGTAAAAGAAAATTCTCCTTCATACTACCAATTACAAATTAACAGTCCAGATAAAAACACACACTAGATTTACATGTATGGTGATGTACACCCCGCTTAGAAAAATAATGATACAAACGCATTTATTTAAAAAACGTTCAAGACATTCTTATGATGAGGCAACGTGACAACAAGACAAATAAGTTGTTGATAGAAAGTGGTTGTTTCAGTATGCTAAGAATCACCGTTTTCATTCAGGTATTGAGGGAAATTCATATCAAGCAATTTATGGTCATCCGATAAAGGTTTGACTTGAGAGCTTACATTTATCCAAAGAGTGTAAAATAACCACAAAGTAGCATCTATTAGAGATGTATAGAAATATAAAGCATGAAAGGCCCAAAATGGAAAGTATAGAGGGAACACCGGTTGATGCAAATAAATGTGTATTCTGTCATCAATCTTTATCCAGAGAACAAAATTGTTCCATATGCAGCCCTAAATGCTACGCTTCAGAACCCATTGCCATGCAGGAAAATGAAGATGATTGGACTTATCTAAAATGGTTACATACACAAATTGTTCAAGATGGCCAGGTGCAACAGAGAGGAGCTAATCACAGGCAAAAAGAACTATAAAACAGGCTGATTCAACTCTTCTCAAAGCAGTTTAAGGAGACTGAGGTAGGACAGTGCGTCAAAGTCCAAGTTTAGAGTTACAACCATTGAAAACAGATCACCACTACGTAGAAAGGTGTTGTAATCAATGTAGATGAGAACGGAAATATTTGATTAAGGATAAAAACTGATTTCTTAAAACAGCTCAATGAAAGAAAGCACTTTGAGTCTTGCAAGGAGTCATACGTCAGTGTTGATGCAGTTCCGAGAGAGAAGGAACTTACATTGGGGCTGACGGCGTCAATTCAATTGGATGAAAATGAAAAGGCTTTATGTGGTGTAATTGCATAGACTACAAACAAATAAAACCATCTGTAAAAAAAAAAAAAAAGGGATACCTTTGTAATTACCAATGCCATAATAGCACAACATGCTGTAAATGTAATTTATTTGGTGAATGTGTTTATGTTCAGGATATATTAAGTAAAAATATTTACGTCAAAAGTTAAGTAATATTAGGAATGTAAAAAAAAGATAATTTTTTGAAATTATTACATTTGATGTTGAAAAGTATATTTAACTAAGTTTTTTTGTGTATGTCTATTTTGAAGAAAATAATAAAATTTGTATGAAATATACAACCTTGTAGTTTGAATATTATTAAATAGTATCAATAATTATTCGTTGCTGTAGTCATCCTGATATGCCCATATTTTATCACGTTCATTCAAATTGCCCACCTCTTTTGCTTACATTTTAGTATTTGAAAACAGATGAACCCTTCAACGACAGAGGAGCGGCAAGACGTTCAACCATCACCAAAGTTACATATGCCTTTACAGAGCCCTTTAATTATAATACACAAAAAAAGTTCAGTCCCTTTAATTATGCGAATAAAGTATGCTCTCACCGCCTCAGGGAAGCTGTGGCAGTGGATAATTGTCATACGAAAAATCCATTGTCTTTTTTAGGAGCCCCATTAATTTGTAATTGGTAGTATAAAGAACGAATGTTATTTTCCTTCCTTAGCAGTTGTCATTATTATTTAATTTCTGAGTAGTGAACATCCTGTCCTAAATAGATTCAATTATATTCATTTATGATTCCACGATTGTGTGTTCTCATAAAAGATGGAGCGTAACTCTGAGGATTTGTTGCGTGTATATAATTGTAAGTCCTTGTTGGGCTCTGAGTATAATTTGGACATTCCTCTCTTGTCACAGCTGATCTAATGAAACGTCATGAGCATGATTCTTTCTCTCTTCCAAAACATTCTTCAAACTGTTAGGATTACCATGTTGATTTTCGGTTTATTTTTTTAACATTCCCATTCTACACTGGATTTTCAACTTTGGTAATGATTCACTTTTTGAACCTGCGGTTATCTTACACAACCTGTGGGTGGGTGTATTATAGGATATCAAAAGTGGAATATAAACCAGCTCTTGTTATACTGTAAACAATTTTCAACTATCATTAAATAATAATTTTATAATTATGGAAGAATTGCCTTACTACCAATTGATTTTGACGCTTATTACCTCGGCTTATTTTCGTATGAAAGTTGCATGATTCAATAAAGGTAACGATGTGACATATTAAATATGCAATACAGTCTATCTTTGTTCATTTCATAAAGCTAGTCGTGATAACACGTCATTACATTTATTGTATCTCTCAACCTTTTCTCAATAAAGGCCCAAAATCAGTTGAAAGTAGTTAAACAATTCTTCCCAACTCTGGAATTGTTATTTAATAATTGATGGTAATTGTTCACAAGTCACGACTAAACCAGACCTTATTCACATTCTACCAATCAACGTTCCAGACATTAACAAAGGGAAAAGAGGAATAACAAACGACAGCTAACAAACAAAATACTATGTAAATTTATTTATTAGTGAGATAACGTAATGAAAAATATGTAGTTTCTTTTTCATTAAGATGAATCATATTGTTATAGGTATCTTAAAATGGCAATTCATTTGATTTTTGAGTCGTTTTTTAATTAATACTGTTGTTGGTGATCTTTAATGGAGAATAAGTGGATTATTGGTGGAGCAACGGACAAAGTATAATTATCCCTCATTACCCTATGGATCTTCCCCATTGTCGGCATTGTTTGTCATAATAATTATTTATTCTCGTGAAAAGCTTCTTTGCGATTTAAATATCAAATATGTAACTGCGAGTATGATTTGAAATAGAAAGGTAGATTTATTATTGTAATAAACGATGATGACTTTCCTTCACGTCATACAAACAACGAATCAGGGATAAAATAATGTATATGTTTGAGCTTCATTCCCCTTCTCCTGCTCTCAATAAGGTCAAGGATCAAGGAAATGATAGTTCAATAATAGTCGTCTCTATAATATTTTTCAATATTTATCGGGAATTTTAAGAGGTGCGTAGGATGAAGTATTATGAATCTAAACAGAAGGGTCTGCAGGATTATGTTTTGGGTGGGAGGGGGATGGGGCTTGGTTTTATGAGTTGTTTTTAAAAAAAAATCAGAAACTACATTTCAAATATTAAACTTTCTCGAAAAAAATATCACTAATCCCCAGCTGTTCGCAAAAAATTAATTTTTTGGAATTTTTTTCAAAAATTCCTAGCTATTTACAAAAAATTTCACAAATAAAATAAAATTTTAAATATTAAATTTTTTGAATAAAATTTGAAAATATTAAACTTTTTGAATAAAATTTGAAAATATTAAACTTTTTGAATAAAATTTGAAAATATTAAATTTTTTGAATAAAATTTGAAAATATTAAATTTTTTTAAGAAAATTTGAAAATATTAAAAATAAAATTTGAAAATATTAAATTTTTTGAATAAAATTTGAAAATATTAAATTTTTTTAAGAAAATTTGAAAATATTAAATTTTCTGAATAAAATTTGAAAATATTAAATTTTTTTAAGAAAATTTGAAAATATTAAATTTTCGAGTAATGAACAAAAATTCCTTAATTGGCGGAGGGGGTCAGCCCCTCCTGCCTACCCCCTGCGGAAGCACCTTCAAAATGGGGACATTTTAAGATTGATGTCATATGTACAATTTACATATGTATGTAATCTATTCGTTTTCCCTGAAAAAAGAAAACGATCTTTACTTTCTTGCCCAATGCTAATTGTAAAAGCGCTCTTTTTTTTTACCTTACAGACAAAAATTATTTATTTTTAGACAACTCAAATCAGTTACATGAAACGACATCTTTTTTAAATGCGACTTTCTCTTTTTCTAGTCTTCTAACAACATTGAGAACTTAAATGTAGTCATAAAGTTTCCCTATTACATATTATTGTAAAATATATTTCAGAAATCAAAAATTTTCGTTCATGTGTATCTGTAAACGCCTTACTTTTCTCTCCCCTCCAAAAAATTCTGTAATACCCCTCCAACTTTAACAAATAACGGTATGGCTGAAGCCGAATCCCAGTTTACTTGTGCATATTGTCAGATTCAAGCTAATCAAAGATGTACTGGATGTCACGTCACTTTCTACTGCTCCCGAGAGCATCAGAAGCTTCATTGGAAAAAGCATAAGAATCGATGTTGTTCCTATAAGGTATGAGCTCTGTCACTTGATCCTGGGACTTTGAACCATTTATCTGGGTTATTATTTATTTTTTTAAATTTTTTGAATTTTTGCCAAGTAACATGTTAAAGTTGAAATCATTAAAGGTCGTTTCTTTGATTTTATCAAGAACTAGCCTAAAATCCCTGTTTCTAGATATGCAACTCAGAGACTCTGGGTCGATACTTGGTAGCCACTCGGGATTTGAAGCCTGGAGAGCTTATTCTCATGGAGGCACCCACTATCATAGCTCCCATGGCTGTTACTCCACCAGTTTGTCTATCCTGTTATGCTCCTGTGGATGGTAGATATATGTAAGCTTCTTTTAAAATAATATATCGTACGATTCTTAATGTCCCTTTTTGAATTGTAGGTGTCCTCTATGCGGCTGGCCCATGTGCAATGAAATATGCCGAAACTCTCCTGCTCATATTCCCGAATGTAGGATTACTGCAGAGAGAGGCTCACCCATCAAAATTGCTGTCACAATTAATAAACCCTTTCCTCTCTATGAAGTTGTGGCTCTTCTTCGGTGTCTTTATATGAAGGAAAAATCCTCTGAGAAATACAAGGCTCTCATTCGTCTTGAACCACATACAAAGGAACGAATAAAAAATGGAAAGTAAGGATCTTTTATTATTCGTACATAGAATGGATCCAAATATCTATATCCCTAGGTATAGCCGTGATAAAATGACAATGCTACGTGTGATTCGTGAATTCTTTTCTGTACCTTCAACTCGCTTCCCGGATGATGATATTCTTGCTCTCTGTGGAATTCTCTTTGTCAACTCCCATGAAGTCCCAGTGACAATGAGTCCATCCCAAGCCCTCTACCAAAACGCATCTCTTCTCGAACATAGCTGTGTGAACAATGCCTCCAAACATTTTGATATGAACTGTAATATTCTCATTCGAGTTGCCATACCCATTAAGAAAGGGGAACACATCTCCATCATGTAAGGCTCTCAAACTCTCTTTTTATACATATAATTGTAATAACTATGACTAAGGTACTCTGACCCAATTTGGGGAACCGTGAATCGACAGCAGCATCTATTGGAAACAAAATTCTTTACGTGTCGTTGTATTCGTTGTCAAGATCCAACTGAGTTGAACACGCATTTTTCTTCCATTCGTTGCCCTGGATGTCCAGCCGGATTCCTTGTAAGCCTGGATCCTTTCAATTATGAAAGTGACTGGAAATGTGAGACTTGCAACAGGGTGGAGACACCACGTTTTGTCAATGCCGTGATTCGAAGCATAGGAGAGGAACTCATATCCTTGGAAAAGGGATCTCCGGAGGCCTGTCTCTCCTTTGTCAAAAAACATTCGCAGAATTTACATCCTCATCACTTTTATCTCATGGATGTCAAATTGGCTCTATGTCAAATGATTGGTCAGAGTTCCTATGGAACTGGAAGTGAAATCTTTGAGCTACACGAAAAGGACCTCTTACAAAAGCAAAAACTTTGCACAGAAATATTGGAAGTGGCCAACAAAATTTCTCCAGGTAGATATTTGTATGTGTAAATCCAAATATTCCTTAATATCGGATTACTTTGAATTAATAGGTGTTTCTCGACTGCGTGGAGTTGTAATGTATGAATTACAGGCTACATTAGCTGCATATGCGCGCAAAAAGTTTTCAAATGGAGAAATTTCGTCAGACCATTTGAAAAATATTCTTCAGGTATGATCCATTAGACTACAATTTATTATATTTAATTAAAAAAACAAAAACTTTTATTTTAGGAAGTCAAAAAATATCTTCAGGAATGCATACAAATTTTTAGCTACGAGCCTACTTGCCTTCAAGAAGGCAAGCTTGCCGCCATTGCCCGATTGGACTTGGTTGAACTTGAGACATTCATGGATAGTGTGGAATCTAAAAAAGCAATTCAATAGATTACAGTATTTCAAAATGAAATATATATATATATAAATCACGACATTATCTTACTCATTTTAAAATGTATTCTATATTTTTGTCAACTGGCTATTTTTTAAACTACTTTTCCTATTTATTTGCAAACTTGTAGTAAGAAAAGGTATCATGGCCGGATTTGAATTATTTTTTATGGTCTCAGACTTGACTTGGACTCGAACTATATGGACTTGACTCTGAATCAGAATGACTCGCATACAACTGAACTTATTGGTGCTGTGAACAACGTTGATCAGTTAAATCCCAAGGGGTGGGGTGGAGGGGTTGTACCCCCCACCTCAATATCCAAATTTAGAAGAAAAAAAAATTACTAGTAATAATTTTCTGTGAATAGCTAAGGATTTATGAAAAAAAATGTAATGTTTTGTGAATAGTTAAGGATTTTTGAATTTTTTTTCAAAAAAATTTAATAAAGAATACATTTTTTTATAAAAAATTTAATAAATTATACATTTTTTACAAAAAAAAATTTAATAAATAATACATTTTCTGCAAAATATTCAATAAATTATACATTTTTTTCCAAAAACTTTTATTTTTTGTGAATAGCTGTCGATTTTTGAACATTTCATACTTGAAAATTATTTTCGAATTATTTCTTCCAAAAAAAATTCCCCTTCCCCATTATAATCCTGTGGACCCCTCTGGCAAAAGTGTCCCCGCACGGTTTTAATGCTTTTGTTAAAAGTGAGGGATGATTTCCAAACTACCAACTGATTTTAAGCATTTCTTTTTCTGTTTTGTAAAGGAAAGTTAGAGAGGTAGAGAAGGTTCAAATTTTGATATAATTATAGATTCGAAAAACATAGAAACAAAAACATTCCCTTACAACTAGATACAGTAAACACTAATTTAAATCGAGTAATAGCCCCTAAAACATTAATGACAAATAAAGGCAAATTGTATAATCTTAACTTTATATCGATACAATTGAGGAAAAGCTGCCTTAAAATTAAATAACAAAAAGTAAATTTGTTAAATGGGATAATACAATGAAACGGATTGATAAATATTTGAATCATGCTGAATATACAATAGAGAAAATAGATGTGAACTAAGTTTAGACCGAGGTTTGAAGAATACCGGCACGATGTAAAACATTCTCCAATGAATGAATAAGCTTCACCTCAGATGGAGTGCAGTTTTCATCCTTGTGTTTGGCAAATACCTCTGTAAGCTCTTCTATCATTTTCTTTGGTATATAAATGCCATCATCTTCATTGATAATTTCATTCCTTGGCTTGAGTTCATTCATTTTTTCTTCTAAAAATAAAATACAAGTTATGGGCAAACTAATTTTTATTTTCAATCTTAGGTTGGGTGATATTTCAAAAAGTTCCGGATATTTATGTAACTCTTGATTTAAATACATACATACATAAATGTATTACCACTGAGTTAGACTAATATCTGAAGTGGAACGAGGCTGAGTCACTCATCTTATTTGTAGGGGATGTAAATTTTGTGGGGATAAAAATCAAATGGACTTTGTTGAATATTACTTCATTTTTATTTCATAAGCATCAGAGAATCTATTTGAAGTCACACGCTTCAATTAATATCTCTTCCATGAAGACAATATTTTTGAATGGAAATAAAAAAAGTTTTTTTATTAAAAAAAAACTTGTGTAGAGTAAGGTTAATAGAAATGCAAAGTTAGGGGTCTGCTATAATTTTCAATTTGATGTATCGTACCGACTGCCAGGACAAGATATGTAGATTTTGACAAAACACACAACCACTCATAGTCTATTACTATTGCTAGAAATTTTCAATTTAATTTATCTTGGAAAGAAAAACAGATTTTGAAACAGCGCACAACCACTAATACACTATGACGTCACTAATATGAGGTTGGTGGAAGTCAAGCATCAGTCGTACACGTGTTATTGTATAACTTTGTAATTCTGTAGAGTAAGTGTTTTAAAGTGGAACTGCCACATATATTATCCTTAGAAAAGTTTTGTGTTCGTGAACGATACATTAATTATAGGACGTGACTTCACATAGATTCTTTGATGCTGTTGAAATAAAAAGAGGGGTATTCTTGAAAAAAATCAATTGTGTTTTGTTTTTTTCTACTTTCTTTAAAGAGTTTCTACCATAAAGAAAGAAATACTTTTGAGGGATTAATGAATAGTGTTACCATGTGGGTTGAATCAAAATCGCCTATATTTTCTTCAAAAGTCGGATAATTTCAACTATAAACTATTTTTCAAATTCTACGGATTACCATCTTAATTTTCATAGTTATAATTTCAAGATCAGCTTAAGGAAATAAGTTGATTGGTTAACTTTTTATTACACCATCAGGGCCAAATAGAGTTGAATACAATGCATCTTGTTGGAATGGCCGAATATGATGTAAGAAAAACAAACTAATGGGAGTCATATTATACCCGTCTTGTCAGATGAAACTTTTTTCTATGTAATTATTTATCTTTGGCTTCTGCATTGCGATGAGTTTATCTTTATATATTTTGTAGCTAGACTGATTTTTGAAGTAAAATAAAAGAAATAAAAAATGTTTTCGAAATGGAATAAATTTCGTTCTCATTCCATTTAAAACTCATAGGAACAAAGTACCCTCACATTCACGTTTTGTGTGCGTGAGGTAAACATATCTCTGTTGAAAATAATCACAATAATTGAATTAATGACACCAGTCAAAAAAATTAAATTAATAATACAACTGTAAAGTTCGAACCAATAATATAAAAACATAATAAGGCGGAGAATTATGTCATGAGGGAAAATCTCCACGAAACCAAATTACCAGTGACAAAAATGTAGGCTACAAAATTACTCACGGCAAAATATTGGTTGAAAAATGACTGGTGGCGACAATGTTTGTGGCAAAATGACATATAATTTATATAATATAAATATAATATGTATTTAATATTTTTTTTGTAAATACAACCCTTACTATTTAAGCGTCAAATAAATTTATTTTGCGTAAAAACAATTGAAAACCCGAGGGTGATTCTTTTTCAAACAAAATCCTTAATATATGGTGGTTAAATTGTTTTTTCCCAGGATTGTATGATTGTATAACAATTTTCATAAAAAAGTTTTTGCATGTTTGTTTCGTCTGAGAAGGGCTCATTTTTAAGAACAAGTTTGTGTAGCGAAAGCTCAGCGCCTCATTTAAAAAAAAAGAAAAAGAAAGGGAGTACATATATTCGTGTTGTAAATCGTAAGCATTGCTTAGAGTATACGTTTTATTGTGGTTGGCAACCTGAACAATCTTTTTTTTTTAAAGTTGTTCTAGCTGATATAAATACTATACTATTCTTATGGAGTAACTACGTGTGAGTGTGCTCATGAAAAGTGGAGAGTCTTAAATCTTTTATATGAAAAAAACATATATATATATATTATTTCAAGAAAATTTGTCTGTCCAAGGAGGCAGATAAACATTTTTATAACTTATAAAAAATGTTTATAAAGTTGAAATTGTCCTATGGAATAATATAAGAGAATTTTTTTTGGTAAGTTTGACGATCAGCGCATAGCACGCTTCCTTTTTTTTACATTTTCAAAAAGGAAAGATCCAAATTTTCTTATTTTATTCTCTCTTTAATCTATTACCAGAAATAAATATAATATAAATATCTCTATTCAATTATTCATATTAATTAGAAATTACTTATATATGTCTCATTCCATATAATCATTCTGCTTTTAATGATAAACTAATTCCCAGAGGGTTTCATTTAATCATTAATCTACATACAGTCCCTTGGCCCCTCGCCCTCCTTTATCTCCTACTTAATTCAAATAGTATAGAAAAATTAATTAATGATACGAATACCCATTAACTTTCGGAATTTATCCTTTCTGTCCTCGAAGTTTGAGTCCAGGGAAAGTTGCCTACCCGTAAGAACTAACATACCTTTAACTCGATGACGTGGAACTGAAAAAGAAGTATAACAAAGTTATTTTTTACATGAGCTCAACGTAAAATAAACTATAAAAAGTGCATCTGCTAACTCTGGGTGAATTAATTAGCTAATAAAATGTTTTAATTGGTGCAAAAGGATAATATATAAAATATTTATTAATGGCTAAGACCCCATCCAAACGTAAACGCGAAATATTTATCCGTTTTTGGCTTGCATCCACGCGAATCTGGCGTTCTCCCTTTGATATTTTTGAAAACAGCTTATAAAGGGAAGGAATCCTAATACGCCGTTTACACGGTAAATAACTTGTACAAGCAAATTGTGTTGTTTAATTTTTACACGTTCAATGCGCTCATTGTCACTTCTGCTAATGATATGCTACAATAAGATTGCTATTAAATGCAGCAACATTCTTAACAGGCTCGGATTAAGCAGATTTCTTCCTTGTGTGGACGCGAAACTTAATTAATCGAAATAAAACAAATATATATTCATTTCAAAAACGTTGCCGTGTGGATGGAGTCAAATTAAACTGTAGATTTGACTAAACGATTTATTTATTTTTACTTTCTGAAAAGAAAGTAAAGTACAATCAATTAGTAAAAAAATCCCTACCGATGGCCAAAGGGATCCGAGGCCCCCATGTTGACACAGTTTGTGGATGTGGTGACTTGCTAAGTTCCTCATCTCCATTTCGAGTCCACCTTTTTTAGCCAGCCTTTATAAGTAAAAAATACAAGGGGCTGTTTGAGTATGCATCGTCAAAACTCAAAAAAATACTCATTTTTTAACAAAGTTTTTAAGGTCATGCTAGAATGGCTGATTTGGAAGTGTATAACGGGGATCAGCTTATATATGTACATGTTTGTAGAACATATGTAAATCAAAACTGATCAGAGGTGAATGTGAGGGATCAATGAAATGAAACTCTGACAGTAGTCTCCTCCCAATGGCTTCATAAATTTTAAAATTACCTGATTTTGAATTATGTGTATTGTTGGAGAGACCTTGCAACTTTTTGCTAAAGTCATTGACTACATCACTACTGTCAAAAAGAGCGGCATAACTTCCATCCACTATCTTTGGAGACATGGCACAGTTGGGTCCAATGTTTGCAAGGAGTAAACTTGTTCCAAAGCTAGAGTTCCTTTGCTTAATTTCTAAAGAAATTAGTAAATAAAGAGATTATCTTCTTTTTTTTTTGTCTCTATTTCTTTATTTTTACCCTTTAGAGGAACTCTTTGTCTAGGTGGCTCTTGCCCCAAAACATCACTTGCAAATGTACGAATATATTCCCAATCCCGTGCAATATCTTTTTTTGTTGTTCTTGGAGAGGTCACTGTGAAACGAATGACATACTGCCCCTTGAGAGACGCAGGACAGCATGCATCTTTCCTGAGGAGTTCAGTTTCTTCAAGAGCTTTTCAGTGTTGTCATTGTCTCCTGTGAGTCGGAAGACAACCATACCCAAATGTCTCTTTGCAGGAATCTCAAAACGAGAGTCAGAGAGGACAAAGGATTCGAAATACTCGGCCATCTTTACATTCTGGAGTGAAAGGAGGAAGGGGAATTATTATAAGGACAAACCAGGGTATAGGCACTTACTGATCGAATCATGGTTTGTAGTCCAGTCACTCCATAGTTTCTAATAACAAACCATAATTTCAAAGAGCGAAATCTTTTACTTAGTGGAATTTGCCAATGCTTTAAAGATTATGAAAAAGAAAACGGAAATAAGATGAGATTGGAGGATATTTGGGCCAAAGAAGTAAGTAGTAGGCTTACCATGTAGTCAATGGCTAGACCAGAGTTTTCATGTTTCAAATAAAGGGGATCTACGTTAAATGTTCGATGAAGCGCTCTGCTATTTTTGACCCTAAGGTTGAAAAATGGTTATAGTATTACATCTAATGAAACTTGAAGGGATCTTAAACCATCAAGGCACCCTTCATGCTTGTTTACTCTATACAGAGGAAAAAATAAGTATTTAATCCCTTGCCGATTCTATAAATTTGCCCACAGATAACAATTTTCTGATGGATTGAGGCCTGGAGATTGGCTACTCCATGACTCCACACTCCATTTGTTTCTTCTTGAGATACTCATTTGTTGTTTTGGGTCATTGTCGTACTGGAAGACCCACTTGACAACCTATTTTCAATACCCCTAGGGAAAGAGGCTGTCGCCAAAGATTTCGTGTGAACATGGCCTCGTCTATTCACTCTTCTATGTAGTGAAACCTTCCCTTGGGATAGTGTTCTTGGGGTTATACTCAGTATTTTTTTTTTGCACCAAATACTTGTTTTTGATCATAAAATTTATCTCACTCTTAAGATAAACTTACCTTTGTCAGTGAGTAAGCTTACACTATCCGCAAGGAATACAAATCTTTATTTTTCTCATTGTATGCTGTGTACAAATTGGAATGTCTGTATATGTTGCATTTTCTTCGTCTTAAGATGAATTATTTCATTACAACATTCGTCATTCTAATAACCAAATATTGATTAATATTCTGATCTATTAAGATCACATTTTTATTGTATATTTAGGATGTACATATATAACTGTGAGCATTTGAACTTTATTCAGTGCCACAGAGTACTTATATTGGGTAATTTGCATTAAAATATTCCAAAAATGGTACGATTAATACATATATGGATCATCCGTGGAATATTCAATCATTACACTATCCTCCTCCCAAGTACTGTAAATCCTTCTTTTAAAATTAGTCATCTCATTTCTGGTTGCAACTTGTACAATTTGCTTGTACAAGTTAACAACTTGTTTACAACATATACATGAATGAATATGTTAAAATATATATAGACATATAAAATTAATTCACTCTCTTAGAAAAGCTCAATTTCTTTTATCCGTCTCTTGCACACTTTTCCACTTATGTTTAAAAGAATATTTTTGTTTATAAGACTATTATGGTTTTTGAATTACAAAGCAACATAACAAATAAAACATCCTCATCATAGGAGTTGTATGTAACAATAATAATACAAATAACAAGAAAACCCCTTGAAATCTTATTAATAATATGTACGTCTTAAGAAAAAAACACAAAGAAATAAAATATAAGTAGGAATAGATTTTAAACAGGGTATGTTCTACAGCCTAAGTTCTAGTACATACTATTGAGCCCATTCACTGATGTCATACATTGCATCATAATTGAAAAAGACGCCATCTTGGGGGGCCATAGTTGATATTATGTATGGAACATAAAATGGACAAACTTCCAATAAATCTTGATGAAACTACATCAAATGGCTCTAATAATAAAAAAAAGACTATTTGACTCATTGAGGCCAATGATATACACTAATATTTTAATTAAATATATTTACTAAAAAATCCCTTTAAAATGACTATATTTGTAGGATTAATGATCTTTGTTCATCGATTGGGGATGAGAAAAGGTGGGTAAATAGAGAGAAATATATTATTTAAATTCGATATACTAATATGGGGACTTCGTAGAGCCCAAAGCCACAGCTTAAAATCAAATTGAGTTATGTATCTTAATTTGTTCTAAAGTTAAGGTTGATTAGGAATTTGATACGTTTTGTTTCACCTTAACCTCTCAAAATGTAATGGTATTTTACTGTGACCATATATAATCTTCATACCAAGTTTGATCAAAATCAAAATGCAACTTTTGTCGTAATCCTGGTGACTATAAAACAAACAGAGACAACTTCTCTGCGAAGGTAGTAAGATTGTATACCGATGTTATATCACATTTCTAGTACATTTTAGTGTCAGATATATTTACAATAAAACTTGTCAATGTATATTTGGGTAGAGGGTAAAGATTCAAGTTATTTTATTTGTTGGTCCCATTTATACATCCAATCATTTATCAATTTCCTCAATATTAGTGAAAACGGGGTTTTACTTGGTTGTTGAAGCTCTCAAAATGGCCAGCATCAACAATGCTGACGTCACATGTAACCTTTCTATTGAAAAATGAATATTCATTAGCTTACCACATGGCTGTACAATCAAAATTCACCAAGAGCCATTTTGATGGATTAAATGCCAGACTATCTGCATACTCAATCCCCTTCATCCATCCTCGAAACTCTGGACACACAAAAGCAGATCCTGCATAGGCGGCATCAATATGGAGCCACATTTTTTCTTCTTTACCTGTGTATATTTAAAAAATAGTTTTATGTTATTTAGGTAATGTATTTTACTTACAAATGGGGCCACATTCGCTTAGATTATCAAATGAACAGGAACCAGTGGTACCCAAAGAGACACAGAGCTAGCATTAAATAGATAAATGAATGAGTAATGTCTTTTGTTACAAGGATTGTATATTACTCACAAAGAATGGGACTAGTCCACTATCTCGGTCCATCTTGATAGCCTCTTGAAGTTTATCCCCACGCAGACTCAGGTTTTCATCACTCTCAATGTAGCGTATTTTAACCAGACCAATGAGTCCCGCCTTTTCAACAGAGGAATGAGCTTGATCTGAGCAGTAGGCTACAAGTCGACTATTAATATCAGCGTCCTCCATTTCTGGATATATTTCTTGATGACGCTTAATGGCCTCTGTCCTTCCAGCAAGGAGACACACAAAAGTAGACTCTGATGCTGTCGTTTGAATGACACCCCCTCCATGACTATTGGTTTTACTGTGAAGGAACTCATCCGGAAGTCCAATCATTTTACCTAGCCAGTCCATCACAATCATTTCTAACTCAGTACATGCTGGACTAGAGGCCCATGTAAACCCTAAGCAATTTATGCCATCTGCCAACATATCTCCAAGCATTGAGGGGTAGCTATTCAGAGCAGGGAAATAGGCATGCATATAGGGGCTTTGCCAATGAGTGATCTACAAAAAAATGAATTATAGGGATGTACAATTCTGGAAAGGGATCCTTTCCTTACTCCTGGCATAATCACACGATCCACATCCTTAAATATATGTTCCCATGGCTCCCCACCTTCTGGAGCAGTATCTGGGAGAAGGGCTCGCATATATCCAGGCTTTACATCTGGAAATACACGTCTTTCTCGAATGTTCTCCAAGTAATCAGCGATGTATTCGACCATTTCTTTACCTAGGAATCGGAAAGAAAATACGTTTCCATATGTTTCGTATCATTTATGTATGGATAAAAAGTATACAAGAAGACTACAGAGGCCATATTAAAATTTAGTGATGTGCCACCATTAAAAATCTTCTCAATACTCGAGTTTTATGAGGTAAAAAAAAAACAAAGACACCAAAAACTGGACTCGTGTACGCAAAATGCGAGTATTCACTTGTAACTCGTCAAAACTTGTGTCATTTCCTCCTTTTGTTTGTTCTAGCACATTATCAGGGGGGTGTCTGCAAGCTGGAGCTCCCTATGAAGGAATTTTTGTATTGGATTAGGAAACATTAAAGCTGTGAAAGAAAAAACCTAATAAGATAATTATTGATTATTGAAACTACCAATCTTATCATTTTTGTATAGGAAGAAACAATCTCCTTAATCTGAGCTGGTTAAGAATGTTGATATATTTAATGGTAATCTTATTATTTGCGAAGGAAAAAAAAAACAACAATTTTAAATGACAAATTTTCCATAATTCTTTAAAAGAATATGAAATATTGGCAGCGGATAGTTGAAATTCAATCATCGCAACCTTTTAATAATAAGGTAATAACTTTGCTTAGTGTGGTGAAGCGACATTTTGCAAAGCAAACAGTATATTATTGGAGTAGGAGAGAGGAATCTCGACTCAATCGATCACAATAGTGAGCCCCTCCACATACTTTCATCATCCTCCAAGGTGCTAATTGCCCAGAGTTCCCAAAAAAGTTGAGATCCCTCACCTCCGTCATCAATAATATATTCATCGCTTCGCAAAGTTAGTTTCGAAATGGATGTGGGTATATTGTATAGGTTGCCCAAACATCATACTTTCTCCTTCTATCTCGAAATTGGATACAGCGAAAGCGGATAGTTGAAATTCAACTATTGCAACCTTTTAATTACAAGGAAATAACTTTATACTGTAGATTTATGTTTATAGTCATTTTCTCTTACAGGAGTTAATGGATTTGATGACATGCAAGTTTCTATTCATGATACTTACTTCATCCTGTAATTATGGTTACTCTAATGATTCGTGGTAGATGCAAGAAAAAGATTTAGTACTTTACTTAATGAGATGTGATCTCCTCCACCTCGTCCCTTAATCCACGGATCGACTCCGAATAACTTCCTGCCCCCAGAATACTTCAATGGAGGCAAACTCACAACTTTTTCTACATAATGAGAGCTTCCATTTACTTTCATGATCCTCCAGAGGGCTAATTGTCCAAATATATATCGAAAAAGTCAAAACCCCTCTCCTACGACACCAATAATATATGTTCTATATTTTTATAAGTTTCAGATAATTGAATTTCTACCATCTGCTGTCATTGTCTTCAATTTGAAGATAGAAATGTTTAATTTGATCTACGGAAAAGTTATATAATGTACCCCGGGCGAGTAACAAGTATAGCTCGTCATATTTGGATTTTTTTTTTTAGAAACTTGAAAATGCTCGAGTATCAAAATTCAGCTCGCGACACATCACTAATAAAATTAATAAAAGATGAAATCCAGGAAATCTTTGTGTATTTGTCGTTTTATGGCCATTTCAAAATTATGCAAATGTATGTTTATTAAAAAGGGAATAAATATACGAGCAGTTCCTCCTTCTCGGATAATGTAATATAAGTAATAATACTAAAAAACCAATTACACGAATATCAAATAAAAACCATATTGGTTTTTTCGTCAATACATATGTAGTTTTGATGGAACTTGTATACATGTTCTTCAATAAATGCCATTTTTAAGAGAGAAGCATCTAAATTATTAGGATTGGTTCAAGGTAGTGTTGTGCCCATTCTTATTGTGGACGGAAGACTGCAGTCCCGTCCAGTTCAGTCTCGGTCCAGTCCAGTTCTGTTCCTAAAACTGAGAAAGTTCGGTCCTTTATTTCTTCTTTTTCTTATCAGTTTTAGTTTAGACAGCCTGAAGGACCAACAGTATTAAGGATAGGTCTCAAGGACTGATAGGAAAGGTCCTAATACTAGACTGGACCAAATAAATAATGACTGAGACAAAACTACTTTTAGATCATTTTAAGGTTGAACATTTTCGCCTTTTGGAGATTTCAACACTTGACATATTTGCCGCCTTTTTATGAGGTTATATTCAGGGATGAAAATCCAGTGTAGAATGTGGATGTAAAAAAAACGATAATCAACATGGTAACCCTGACAATTTGAAGAATTTTTTGCATAAGAATAATGCTCATAACGTTTCATTATATCTGCTAAAATTAGCTGTGACAAAGGAGGAAGGAGAAAAAGATATAAACACGGACATTTACTAGAATTACTCGGATGTCGATCCCCAATTATACTTTGAGTCCAACAAGGACATTTATAACTCCCCAACAAATCCTGAGGGTAAGGATCCGTCTTTTTTGATCAAACAAGAATGTTCAATGATATTTTGAATTTAATTACATCTATTTTGGAAGGAATGTTCACTGCTGAGGAATTAAATATTAATAACAACTGCTAAGGAAATTTATATACCAATTCCAAAAGAAAACAAATTCACCAAATTTGCATCTCTACTTGTATTATAGGTTTGAATTTTTTTGTTTAGTTATTTTGCAGAATACATGTTCGCCTCCTGGATATTTTGCGCATCACATATTTGCCACCTGTTTTTGTATTATAGGGTCGAACTTAAACTTTAGTCTTTACTGTAGAAACATTTCTTACATTAGATTTCTTCAAGTCACAACTAAGATCATGTCTATGGCTTTTATTTAAGCATTTATATAAATTAAACCTATTTTTATAAATAATTTTATAGCAGTGTTGATATTTGTTGCTACTAATCAATTAGTCTTCTTGAAAGAGACTTAGGATCCCAGATCCGTGACTCCTTTGTATTTTATAAAACTATTCCATTTTATTTCCTCCCTATTTCCTTTTTTTTCTTCCGTTAAATAGCTGAGATACAAAAGCATAGTTCGAACCTTTAATGTAACAACATACAAAGGCAATGAATATGTTGTGCGCTAAAATTTTCAAGTGGCGAAATTACTACAGGCAGATTATGTACGCTGTGAAATTACCAGCGGGAAAAATATCCGCGGTAAAATTACCGGGGGCGAAAATGTACGCAGTAATTTTACGGGTGACGATTATGAATAATGATGTATTTATTTGCTCATTGACAAGGGATCTATTTGAGACGATGTACGTACGTACTAGTCTCGAGACTTGTCAAGAGATAAAAAAATTCTCGGTTCTGTTTGAAGAGATTTTTTTAGACCTATTTTGACCGATATTTTGGTTCAAACCGGAATTCTGACTGTGGTCCTACAATTCAAATCATAGACCGTCATTTTCCTCTCTAATAAATCAAAATTGTACGGGATCAACAGTGATTTTTGACCGTGGACCCCAAAAATATTGTAGACTACCATTCAAACCGTGGACGGAAATTAAAATCTTTAAAAAATTTCCCTTTCTAAGAAAAAAAAATCGTATATAAATACAATTTCATTTCATAAAAAAAGAGAAAAATATCTGGGTTCTATTCGGATACAGACTAATTTTTGTTTTTGTGAAAATATTTATACTATGAGATCAGTCCATACTTAGGTTGACCCGAATTAGTTAAATTTGTAACAGTTGCAGACCGGTCAAAGATTTTCAGACTGAAACCTACCACTAATACATATGAATTACACATTTATAGGAAGAATAAAATATAAAATCCTCATTGAACGTTCATTTTTAATGAATATAAATTAAAAACCAAACCTCGAATCCGATACTCGTGCACATCCATTTTGATTTAGTTATTGGTCAATCCTTTGAAATTCGTCTGCTCCAACCACTTGTACTTTGAATAATGATTCAAACAGCTTTCCATTCCTCCCCCTCCTCCCCCCTTCTTTCCGACATCTTTTACACACACGCACGAAAAAGTAAACAGCGGAGAGAAGGAACAAGGCGTCAAGTCACAAGAAAGGCTTCGTAATCTCCAACTATTGAATGTCTTTTATAATCAACCACTAATTTGATTATTTTATATTATATTCCTTGATTTTTTTATATAAATATAATATATATATAATCATAATAATTCGTTCCCAAATGTAGGCTAATGTCATGTTTTTCCATCCGTAAGTCTCACTGAGTCCATATGTGATATTTTTTCACATTAAATTAAGTGTATAAATTACGTAATATATATGTGAAATCTTCTATAAGTCTAAGTTTCCTATAATAATATATGTACAAGATCATTTTTTAATTTCGATTACAGCTAAGATTATAAATTAACATGACTGGAGAGTCCGACCTAATTAATAAGTGTGAAGACAGTTATATAATAATGCCTTCACTTTTGATGACACAATAATCACAAAGATTTTTATTGTTCTTGCTTTTCTCCGAAAAGGGGAGGAAACTTTTTCAAATTTCGATATGAGTAGTTTGGAAAAGTTGTCATATGGTATGAAAATTACTTACACCAAATTGGTTAGCCCTAAGAGTTCATATTTAAGTCACACATCTCGATCAAATTATGAAAAAAGACAAGAATAATTTACTTAGTAAATATAGATACTTAAAAAAATTTTTAGTTTATTTGTATCAAATAATTTTGATGGAGATTTTTTCAATCTATAAAAAGTGTTTAAAAAGTTTTTTTTTTAAATTATCCTATGGAACAAAAAAAAAGAGAAACACGTTAGGAAAAATTGATGTTTTGCGTATATTGCACATCATTTTTTTACTTTTTCAGATAAGAAAATCAAAATTTTATTATGTTATTCTTTCTTTTTGCTCCATTAATATTTTTTTTATAGGTTAGAACAATGTCTATCATAATACGTTCATACAAAATAATGATTAATGTTCTATTTAATATTCATTGACAAAATTAAAAACTGGATGTACTACCCAAAGATGACATTGTAGGCAATTAAATTTTGTATAGGTGATTTGGAAACACAAACCACCCTAAGGAACAGTTCTACCTAAACAATAACGAAAGGATTAAAAAAAAAAAAAAAAAAAAGATTATCTTATGAATTTTCTACTATTTAACCATGAAAAAAAAGAAGTGTTTGGGGCATTTGAACCCTTCTTTCGGCTAAATTCTAAAAAGTCCCTTCTTAAAATTAACCCTGATATTAGGTCTAGGATTTTAAATGGGTAAAGAGATGTAAAATTAAATGGGGAAAAAATAAAAATGTGGCTGTTAAGGCAAGTACCTACATTTTTAGTGTGTTTGTGAGAGCAATTCTTCTTCCAATATTATTCATATATATGTATATACAGGGTCGTTCAGGTAAATTTGGACCATCTTTGACTACATTCCGAACAATAAGGAAATCATCTCACTTAGTTAATTCAATCTTAAAGTGAGAGATTGAGTGTTATCTTTCAATTAGTTGCACAACTTTAAAACTCAAAACAAGTATTTACGATGGAGAAGACCCGGAGGAACACCATCATGGAATTTGCTTGCACGGAACTCAGTCCAGTGTACATCAAGAAGAAACTAAGATTTCCACAGGGCATAGTCTATGACGTCTACAACCGTTGGAAGGAGGAGGGACATATAAAAGGTAAGCCCACAAGTCACCTGGTGCTCCGATTAACGTTCTTGTCAAGAAGCGCCAAGTAAGCCATACAACAGTCTCCAAGACCATAAACACTGATCTGAGGATGAAGTTATACTTCCTTTAGACAGATCCTTACAGAGAAAATGAAGGCCACCCGTCTGCCTACGGAAGAAAATTACTGAACGACTTGGAGTCCCATGATATTCAAATCATCTTATATTCGGATGAGAAACAATGGACTGTCAACAGTTCCCAGAACGGCAAATACATGGGCAAAAAGGGGGAAAGTGCCCTCCCATCTTTAAAACCAAGTTTTCGGACAGTGTCATGCCCCTTGGGTCATTGGGAGTAACGGAAGTGTCATGGACCACATCTTCTTTTAGCCAAAAAAGAGGGTGGGTGACGACAGGTACGGTGAACTTCTGTCGGAGCAAGGGATACCTTGGATGAAGGCATAGGCAAATGGTATCTATTTCTTGTTTCAACAAGACTCGGCCACCTCTCACAAGCCCTGCAAAACCCAAAAAATGTTGAAAGAAGAGAATGTGCCATTTTGGGACCCCAGACCTGGCCATCTAACTCCCCTGATATGAATCCTGTTCTTGACGATGTTGAAGAGACACAAACTATTAAATAAAGAATCCAGGAGGACAGAGAGAAATGAGGAGAGAGGAAATATGGAGGACTAAGACAACCATTTAATTTAATAGGCACAAGTACATATTCTTATTAAGACATAATCATTACCACTCTCACAAACATACACAATGGACGGCTATTTATAAGAAGAATAGTGAGGGTAGTACTTTATACATTTATTAAATAATAACAATAACTAAAAGATGTGAAGGTAGAAAAGGAGTCACGAATGCATAACAAATCCCATGGATGACTTCTTCTAAGAAGAGTTAGAAGGGAAGATCTCAGCCAATTTACATAACAGCATTGACTCCTTGAAGGTCTCCATCATCACGTACTGGGACAAAATCTCCCACGTTGACGTGCTCAAGGACCGCAAATCCTTTAGGTCTCGTATCAAGTGAATGATTGGCGAAGATGGCGGACAAATTGAATGATTTTGAATCAACTTGAAAATAAAATTTCAAACCTCTACTTGCTTCCCTTATTGAAAGGTGGTCCTGATTTACCTGAACGACTCTGTATATACTTAGACCTGTAAACGCAGCATAGATGAGATAACTCGCCTGAAGAACTTTAAAAAAAAGAAGGAATTTCTTATGATATTTTTTTTTTTTTAGTCAATTATTATTTCGTTAGCTGAAGGTATTTATTAATTAAATTTTTTATGACACAAATCAAACGTAGGTTTAGGGCTGTAAGTAATAGCATTTTCGCTATGTATAAATAAAGAAATCAAAAATTAATGTAGTAACTTTGACAATTCGAAGAATGTTTTAGGCCAGAGACAGCCTAGTTATAATAGCGATTAATTAAATCATCTTTAATGAGCTATGATATGAAGGAAATAAACACGAGTTCCACTCTGTATCTGGCCCGGACATAGGCAGAAATTACTCCGATGTCGATCTTCAATTGAACTCCGAGTCTAACAAAGACTTGTACTTATAACTCCCAATCCAATCTTCAGTCATTAAGGAGTAACAAACTTGAGATTACACTCTAAATTTAGTAGACATGTTCTCTCTCCAAAAATTAAATAATTATGACAACAGCTTTTGCAAATAAACAATTATCTGCTGACTTCCAAATAGAAAAAATATTGCAGGCGGTTAATTTATAGAATTCTAAGATATCAGCCTTAGAAAATATAAAATATTACTTTGATCCACAACTATGTACAAAAACTAACAGGCTAGAAAATGCTTAAGATTCACAACCCTATATTTGCAGCTATAGAACCTTAATTATAGACCTGTGAAATAAAATTTTACAACTCAAAAAAACTTTTCATTTTTGTAATTTTATCTTTAATTTCTACAAATACAAATATCTGAATATCTGTATTTTCCATTATACCTAGATTAGCCGAAAAGTTTCGGGGTTTTTTTTGTGAAGGGGGAGGGGGAAGGAAATGAATAACTGCTATAAAGAGGTGAACAAGAAAAGTAGTTGAAGACTATGTTTTTGACGACTCTGTTTGTTAGTTTGTTCGTCTGTTGGTCATAGAAAGAGGCCATTAAATTTGGATAAGTCATGGTCAAAGTAGCACAAAGCCTTTAAAATACATAATCACTCTACAGAGTGCCTATTCTCGTTATATTTAAATTAATATGCATTTATTGTACTCCGTAGTTTTTAAAACAGTTTACAACAAAGATGGGCGAGAATGCTTACTTCAGTGGGAGAATTTAACACCAGGACAACCTATTAAATATTGAACAAAAAAGAAAAAAGAGTACATGCATTATTTCCCCCGCCCTTTTTTTAGTTTTTTCTTTACACAAATCCCTTCTTAATTAATAACTAATCCGTTATGTAACATAATTAGAATATGTACTTATCTTAAGAAACATTAAGTGTGAGATTTTAGAAGTTATACAAATTTATTTATTTTAACTAATTTAACTTATCATATCAACCAAGGCAGTTGGCTCTTCTCTTTTTTAAAAAGCATATAGTATTTATTTGTTACTATGTTGCAAACCAATAATTTGAGGTCAGTTAGTAGCTTTACTAATAACATGATGCATTTTGTGCATAAAATTTTAAGTTTCAACTCTTCAAGAAAGTATTTTCAATTTCCGGATCACTTTATTAAATAATTTTTGCAATATTTGCAAAAATGAACCAGTTATCGCAGGTTATTTTGTCAAGAACATTATTCTTCATAACCTTTTTGTTCTTACAAGTACGGTTGTTTTTTTGGTATTTTTGTATTTCTCTTTACAATGCCAATAAATGGTATTAACTATTTTGTTGCAAAATTTGTACAAAAAAAGGTTTTTTCCAAATTTTCTTCGCAAACTTCGATTTGGCAAGTCTTTGACAAAATTATAAAATGGACTTCTCTCCCACAACAATTTTTTTGATGAATATATATTGGTATGTTATTTGAAGTTTATAATATAATATATATATTTTTTTAAAACAAAAATTACTAAGGTTACCAATAGTAAGTATTTGGGTTTAGGATGAGACTTTTTAGATAACCTAACTTAACAGGATTGATATAGTGTTATTGGTACATGCAGGTTAAATATATATTCAATTTCCCCCTCCATCGTTAAATTTATACAAGATAATTAGAATTGTCAGGATCTTTCTCGACAACCACAAAACATTCATATTATAATTATTAGTATTTCTATATTTTCTTAATAATTTTTCAACTTTTTGAATCTATTTGTCGTGAATCCATTAAATAAAAAGTACATTTTTCCACGTTAAACACTTATAACTAGAGTTAAAAGTATGATGCAGACATTTTAAAAATGATTTTAGATTTTTTTTTAACATTCAGCTTAAAAATATATTAACATTAGTTATCCCTATCTTGAACATCGAGGGCTTAAAACTGCTTTGAATCTTAAAAATATCTAAAAATAACAAAAAATCTATGACTTTTTCTAAAGGCCTCAAGGCTCTGAGAGAAAAAATGAGGTCATATTTGGAATTAAGGATCAACTGAACTAAGTTGAGCATATGCTATTCTAGTGCATTAAAAAAAAGTGTGATTTTGTTGGATAGTATTATTAGTATAATATTATCATTTTGTATATATAAATATTTTCTGAATAATTTTTCAATTGTTTTGACCATTTAAAATGTGATGTACTGCTCCCTTCCTGGCTGAGCAACTCCGGTTAACCCTTTGTTAGTTACTTATATAAGTTATTTTATTTTATATTTACCGGGACAACCCTTATTATTTACTCATCTCTATTATGCAAAGTTTGAGAGGTTAAGAGTAATTTATATAATGTTCCGATAAGCAATGCTGTAAAATACATAATTAGGTGTCGATTACTGAGAAAAATATCGTCTTAGTCACTAACATGAGCACACAGTACGAGAAGAGATTGATATCCACGCAGGATGGTACTGGAAACCCATTGGGAGCAGATTGGAGCTTCAAACAAGACGATTTATAAGATTTCCTTGCGGTTGAAGGTCGTGGAGGACCTTAAACAATCTCCAGGAGAAGGTAAGAAACATACCATTTGTCCTTCAACTGCCTAAAGTCACCCTAAAAAACCGAATTCCTAAATTGCTGTTATAGCAAGGAAGGTAACAAGTCCCATCAGCGTTGTCTAGGGCTCTAAAAAAGGCAGTATGAATGTCTTAGTGGCATATTCCGCGGCCTCTGTTGAAAAAAAAACAAAAAAAAAAACAGAGAAAAACCCTTGTGGAGTGGACAAAAAAGATGCTGAACCACCTAAGGGAACATGTGAACTCATTGTGAATTTTCTGATGAGAAGACCTTTACTGTTGACCCTGTCTATAACAGGTAGTTCGATCTAGTAGTGACATTTGAGGATGTTGCACAGGAGTACCGATATGTCTGCACCACTGAGCACTATTCTTCACGGATGATGTTAGGCCTGGTTGCATCCAACGGGAAGGTCCTTTAGGATACAGGACTTCGTCAAAGTTCTGGACACCAGAGTTCTCCCTTGGATCAATTCCATCGTTGGCATCCTCTCTTCTTGTTTCAACAACGATGAAGCACCTGCCCACACCGCAAAGAAAACCCAAGTCAACATGCAATTCTGGTCAAAGGACTTCTTCCCACATCTGAGTCCAAACCTCAACCTCCTGGACTATTCCATCGAGGTGCACATGTAGTCCAATCCCTTAAGGAGTCTCCACAAAAGGAAACTCTCCCTGAAGACCTCTGCCAACAAGGCCTGGGTCTCCATGAGTGTCGAGTAGACCCAGATGGTGTACAGCAACGTCGACATTCGCCTGTAGATCACCACCAATTCTGAGGGATGATACATTGACTAAAACATGTTATTTGGGTTTGATTCATAAATTAATTAGTTGATATTAAAAGTAATATATTTATGACTTATTTGAGCAAAACCTTGTTTCTGTGAAACAATAAGATCAAAGTCAACTATATTTTAAAATAGGAATATTTCTATTTAATAGTTTGGTTGCATAATCCGAAAATACTCTATTCATGGAACAGGTACTCTTCTTCCTCTGCCTTTTTTTTGGACCAACTAAGGTTTTTTTTTTATTTCCTACTCTTTAGAGATAGTTATGTAATGAAAGAGATAATAGAAACGTAATAAAAGAGTTGTAAAAAATATGATAGTGGACGAGTAGAATACTTTTTATAGTTGCAACTTGAACAGTATTTTTTTTTTACAAATATTTTCTCAGATGTTTGCATGAGAGAACATCTAAGTATAACGTAATCACTATTTTGTGAAAACAATGAGTTTCACTGTTGATTTGTAAGGAAGTTATTTGTGGAAGTCCCAGTTAGACTGAGGATTAATATCGGCATGACTCCTAGGGGGGTCCACAGGGGGTGGACTGAAGGGGCTGTATCCCTCAATTAAGAAAATTTTGGTTTTTATAAGTGATTTTTTTCGGTTAGGATAAAAAAAAAAATAACGCAAGATAGGGTAAATTATTTCTTCGAAAAAAATTAATTTTCCAACTGTGGAACTATGTAATAACTGTGGATTTAGATTTTTTATTTTTTAAATGAAAAAAAGTTGTTTTTTTTATCTTCCGTGTTTATACTGATTTGAAACTAAAATAATGTCCTGGATAAATGAAAGAAAATATTAAAATCAATATCTAATTTACACTTTAACTATTAACTAATGTCAAATAGTTATGATTTGTCAATATATGATTGAGTGAAGGAATATAAATTAATAATTTTTGATAAAAAATCATGACTTAGGAGCATCCAAAATGCCTACAAAATTAGGTAAAAACAAACTTGTTGAGAGGCACTTTTCACCTTTTACAAAATAAATATCAAATAAAAATGCAATGCATTATGTGATGTGTAACTAACGAAATGATGTATGCTTCAAGAATGGAGTTTTATATTTACAAAATATTTTCCTACAAAAAACAACACAAAATATACATTTTTTATCTTTTTTATTGAAAATCAAAACTATGACGAGCATATAGGTATAGAGTAGCCATTCATTCGATATAATTACCGTTGGCATCAATAACGGCCTCAATACGGCCTCTGAACCGGCTGCAGGATCTTCTGATCATCTCATTGTCCATGTTGCCGAATACCTCCTTGATGGAGTCCATCAGGCTGGCCTTGGTACTATGGGGATGTCTGTTAGTATGTCTCTCGACATAGCCCAAGATAAAATAGTCCAAAGGATTTTAGGTCGGGAGAGTTAGGAGGCCACAAATCCTTGGTAACAACGTCATATCAGTTCTCGGTTAACCACTGCATGGAGATTTTAGACACATGGCAGGGTACTGAGTCCTGTTGCCACACGCAGGGCCTGTCTCCGGCCACCGCTTGGATCCAAGGCAGAACCACCTTCTCCATAACATCCAGGTAGACCTCTGTATTGACTTTTAGACCACCATGACCATTGCAGGGAACTTGGTCTTCATTACCTTCCTCACATGGCTGGTGCAGGTGGGTATCCACCTGTTGTTCTGCTTGTTGACCTTCTGATCTTGACAGAAATTCTTTTCATCAGAGAAAAACCACAGCATCCCGGTCTGCTTTGGGTGCTTGAGCTTGTTGAGCAATTTTGTTGACTTCATCAGACTGTTGTCCTTTGCCTTCTGGGTCAAGATCTGGCCCACCTGCATCTTGTAGCTCCTGCACCTTAAATCCTCAGATACACAGTCCCTTATTGTTTTCTTATGGCAGCCCAGATACCTCGCCATGGCCTTCATGGACCTGGTTAGGGTCATCCTCAACCATCTTCTTCATCTTGTCGACAAAGTCGGTGTCCCTGACCTTCCTGTCGGCGCCCTCCTCCTTAGGTGCCCTCTTTATGGTGGCATCAACATCCCAGGTGTTCTCTAGCTTCTTAGGGATACGCTGAACAGTCTGTAATTTCACTCCTAAGGTTGAAGCAATCGTTGAATTGGAGATTTCACTTCCATTATTAACCAATGCCATGACTACGGCGGACCTCGAAAGCTCCTCGTTCCACTTATAGCTCTTTATCTCCTCATATGATGACGGCATGATGCTAACTGAACTACGTATCGTCAGCTGACGAGAATAGCTTTCCTATTTGGTAACCAGTTTTTTATTTGATAATGTCGTCTTCAAGTTATCAAGGTTTAAAGTAGGCGACAATTTGATCCCCGCTCCCTGTATAATATAAACCTACATGAATGATGAACTTTTGATTGAGAAGTGGTAGACTTAAGGCAAATGACTACTAGTGTTGGATTTCGGTCTGGAAATCCTACACTGGTTGAGACTGTTATTTTTTTAGATCCAACTAATTCGTACCAGCAAAAAAGCTCGGTCTGGACCGGTCTCATAGAATAAAATATATATATTTTTTAAATAAATAAAGTAACATAGGTTGAGAGATGTGTGGGTTATAAAACTTCCGTTAATTTTAATTTTATTTTGAAATGAACAAGTACATACTGGGATATCATAAAGTAGGATGAAGCACGGAGATTGAAATTACACAGCCTCGTTTTTGCTCGGGGAAAACCTTCAATAAATAAATTTTTGATATTTAGCATGATTTGAGACAAATGCAACAAAGTGAAGTATCTTGATATACATGGAGATTATGTTATTAGAACAAGTAAGGACTTCAATAAAACAACATAAATAACGTAGAAAATAATTGATTAACATTATATAAATCAGTGAAAACCAATAATAATACATTCAAGACTCTAGTTTAAATAAAAATGTAGGTACATGATTTTTTTAAATACCCTCACAGAAAAAAATTATTGAAGTAAAAATAATATTTCACCCTGACTACAAAAATGAAATTCACATTTATTTGCTACATTATTTTAGGTACAACTATAATATTAAATATTATATTTTTTTGATTTAGACAAATACAATGAATTTCACATTTGACGAAACTCTTCTATTTGCTCCAGGATCATTAGCGTTTCCTATTTTGTAGCACATTATAGCTTTTAACTATAAAATTAGACGTTTTCTTAACTATTATTTCAATCAATTTAAAATCCTCAAATAGTTCTACTACGTCTGTAGCACTTATAAACAAAGTCTATTGTATATAGCTATTAGTCTTCCTCCATTCTAATTGATGGTAAAGAGAGCAATCTTTGCAAATTTGAACTTATTGGTATACTAGATATTAGAAGAAATCAATTCCTCAATTTTTGCCATCATCTAATTCTCTTTTGGATCCGCATTATAGTCTTCCTACCCTAGAATAACTTTTAAATAAGCTATGTCGTTATGAATTGCATTAAAAATCTTAATTTTACTTTCCCTCAAACTATACAAAAACTTTGATGACACTGGAAGCTTCTCATGACTTTGATAAGGATAAAAAGTAAGCTCTAAAAGCAACCTTAATTGCATGTCTGATAAATTGTTGAGTTGATTGGAGGAGTAAAATACGTCTATTTGTTAATTTAATCATTCCAATTATTTACTGCGCCTTGCTTAAAAAGACTCTCAATTCGTATTCCACCTTATGCAAGATTAACGAGTGTGTTTCGGGTACAAAGATTGATGGAACTATCTTTTTTTAGTGTGCTTCTTTTAAATATGTCATGGCATGTAGAACGGCAGGAATTGTTATCCGATAGGTCGTCTTCAAAGTCCTTATTAAAAAATTTAATGATCCCACACTTGAATTTCTAGTAGGTGTCAAATCATTTCTACAGATATCTTTCATTGATATCCTCCAAAGATATCGGAGTGTCTGTTCCACTCTAGTAGTTTACGACACAGCATTAATTAGATTAAGGGAAACGTTCTTATACTGCAAGTCCACGTCGAATATCAAATCATGTCTTTGAATATTTTCATCGCATGCTCATTTCAAGTCCATTACTATAACATAAGGTCCAAAGTGTGAAAATTTTTCCTGTGTCCTCATTATACTACCTATGCAGTCCAAGTCAAGTCTCGAGTCTTTCATAGTGAGATCGTCTTCAAAATATGGACTCAAGTCCAACTGTAGTCGTAAGATTGAAGTCTAAGTTCCCACCTCTGGCAATAATTGAGCATTGTATCTTAAATTATTCAACTTTTAGTAATATATTAATTATTATATTAACAATGAATAAATTATCAAGTATAATCTAAAATTCATTTTCTCTTTGGTGGGATATTCAAAAAAGGAAAAATCAAATTAGTAAAAATAAGTTCTTCTTTCCCCACAGCAATTTTAGAGTGTGAAGCGTGCTTCATCCCTCTTTATTAGATCCAAAGACAGTAAAAAGTAAAACCTGTCTTTGTTTTTACTATAATTCATATCATTTGCAGTATTGATTATTTTATTATCGCTTGATATACAATATATTTCACAAAATAACAAACTCACTTAGTGAAAAGAAATTTGCGATAATATAATGCTCAATACAAAAGAAACAGTTGCAACAAGTCTCCCAAATGTTCTCCCATTCTTTATTATTCAATATTACTTTATATAATTGCACTTCAGATCAGGTTTGTTATTTTTTTTTAGCATGAGTAGCGGCTTGAAGAGTTTTTAAGAGATAGTTCCTCCGATCTACATGCGATCAATTATCTGTAATGTACATCTTAAGCCCACCGCCACTGCTTCACAGAGCATATATATTCTTGGTGTCTTTGTTGTATCCTTAATCAACCCATGCACCTGGGGTTCACTGTGGATGCTTCAAAAAGCATATAAGGCACATATATGGTTTGTGAAGCACAGCGGTTGTTTTTAACATTCTTTGAGTCTTTGCTGTAGCCTCAATTAATCCATGGGTCAGGGGTTTATTTTGAAGTATTTGGAGGAGCCCTACATGCATTGTAAAGCGGCTGTGGTGGGGTTGAACCTGCTTGATGGCCCTGCCCTTGCGTAAAATAAAGTTTCGGACCGAGATATTGTGATTTATTTAGTAAATGACAGGAAATTGTCCCAATGACAATTTTCCACTATGACATTCTTCTCCAGGTCAATTTTCCCAAATGGCAATTTTCTCCAGGACAATTTTCCTAGAACCCTTAAAGTACAACAATACATGGAAAATCTACTTATTTGTTTATCAAAAAATATTACTTAGTCAATTTTTTAAATTCAATATTTTTTAACAGTTGCAATTGTCCCAGGCTATGGGGATAGTTGCAACATTGGAGGGGTCGCATTCAAAGGTGGAAAAAGTATTTATTGTTATAACCTTTTTGCATGCTTAGTATGTTGTGGTTGGTCTACCCTACCTATGACGTTTCTTTATTTGCAAAGGAAAACCATATTTAACATACAGTGTAGAAATTAAAAAACACAATTGGAGATTCGCATACTGATATTATTATCGTAATAAAGGCTTGCCCAAATACCATTATTTTGTTCGTGTTTAACAACAACTGTTGCGTAATAGTTTTTAATATTATTTTAGAATTAGGATGAGGATCCCGACTTTATCATGTTGTGCTCCTACAAAATCCAGAACATTAATTATGAAAAAATCTTCTGTATACTCATTGGAACAGAAATATGTCTTCTCGGAGCAACTTTCCTATTGGGATTCATTCTCTCTGTTCAATATTTCTACGCAGCTCCCTTGGATATATCAATCTACTGTCTCTTTTCAAGCCTTCTCATACTAAAATGTGTCTTAGGGATAAAGATACGAGCCATTCGAGCTGTTGGACAAAAAAAGAACAATTGGATCTACGTGGAATTAACTATAACAGGAATGTTTCTCGTTGGGATATTGATTGGAATTGTCCCCATGATAAAAGGATTTTTTGAAGATGGACGAGAGGATCAGCTCATCCTTTGTATTGTACTGATTTTGGGACTAAGTATGCATTGAATTTTATTGAATTAATCCGGCTTACTTGAAAAATATACCTTCATAATATTTGTAGATATCTATGTATTCAAATTCATAATTTGTCTCAAAACTGGAGAGAAAATTGAGGAGAAAAAGTTTGAAAGAGATGTTCCATAAATATTATTTTTTAATAAGATTGCGAACGATAGGAACTATTTTTGAATCCAGCAGTTTGAAGTGTCCAATTGTATTCATCTTACACCTTCTGGATTTTAAATATTTATTATATTCGCCCAAAATACAAAATAAAAGACTAAATGTTTGAGCTGGATTTATTAGAGTTACATATTTTGGTTGCAAGTTTCGAGTAACGATTTTTTTGTGTGGGATTTTTAAAATGTTTTACAATTTTTTTGTTATGTGTTTTTTTAAATATTTTTTATATAAAAACTATATGGAATTGAGTTTAGTCCGTTTTTCTGCCATATTTTTGTGAGAGAGTTTGAGGAGGGAGGGGAAAGAAGGAGGGTGGGGTGTAGGTATTTAAGTTTATTTCAGGAATGAAAATTTGTTTCTTTGTTCGGAGAGGGGCTTGGCCGTTGCTGCCTCAATTTGTGAAAGTTCTACGTCTATTGCTGCTCTAGTGTCATAGAGTGCAGGGGCCTGTAGAATAATTCCTGCTGAGCCAACAAGGACAGCGATTGTGAATATCCATAGGAATAATCGATCCATAACCATTGCTACATACTTCCAGTCCTCTTTGACTTTACAAGAGTCTTCCTCCCGTTTTGTACACTCTGCAATGTACCGAACTCCGTCTAATGCACGATACACTTCAGGGCATTCCCCGTTGGGACCAGGGTAAATAAAGCTGGGATTTAGAGGTGGAGGCGGGGATGGGAGATTCTCAGGGGTTCCATGGAGCTCGCATGAGCTATAGTCAAAGATCTCTGTGTTATTATTATCGTGGAAATGTGAGTTCTTGTAATTTTGCTTCGATTCATAGGCAGTCTCTGGATCTTCGGATGCTTCGTAGTGGACATTTATATGATTAGATTCTCTTTGTTGGATTACGTGTTGAAGCCTTACTTGTTCAATCATATAATGCCCATATCCATTTTCTTTGATCATAGGCCTTGATCGCATCCTAGATAGTAAATAGGGGGAAAATAAGGGATTTTGAATTTTAAAGAGTGAAATTTCAGCATTACTTTGATTCTGGACTTTGACCAGGTCTACGCATGACAAGAAGTCGAGGTAAAATATGAATAAAAACACGTCTGACCCATGGAGCCATGGTGTGTGTTTGTGGTGATCGAAAATGCACATTGAGGACTACAACGGTTACGCATATACTAAAAGTATCTAATATCATTGTAAAAAGCACAAATTTTCCGAGTAAAGGCACAACAAGTGATGTTGGTGGAATGATTTCCGCAAGTAGAAGGAAGAACACAGTCAAGGAGAGGAGTATACTGATGGAAAGACTCACCTAAGAATAGAGGAAGCATTCAGGTCATGAACTCTTTATAAAATAAACATTTACCTTTTCTCCGCTATCGGATGGCAAATAGAACACAAGAACCGTTAGAAAGGAGATTCCCATGCAGGGAATTATAAGATTCACTGTATAAAATAACGTTTTCCGTCGCATTGTAATGTTGAACGTGATGTCAAGATAGGGCTCGTCACAGCATGTATACACTTTCACATTTCGTATTGCAGGAACGGCGAGGATGTCCCATTCGACCGACATATAAAACTCTGAAAGATCAACACCGATGTTGACGACATTTGTACCTTGTTCTTCCTCTTGATGACGTAGGTCAACCTATGAAAGAGTAGTTTTATAATAAAATATGGACCCTTAAATATTTAATTATTCACTTGGAATCCATCATAAGTCCATGAGCCAAACTTCATCACACAAGTTTGCTCATCGAAGGGGAAATATTCCACATCCATTTCACAAGAAGAATGATAAATAGCAGGGGGGCGCCAAACCACGAGACCCGTATTGAATAACGTTGCTTTGGTTGAGAGTGTAACTTCAAAATTACCGTCGGCACTGTGGATTATAGAAACATAATACTACATATGTTTCATTGCTAAGATCCCACATAAAAATATATATCCATGTAATAATGGGCACAACTTTCTTCCTCTGAGATATAGATTTGAGTGAGCCTCGAAATGTGTATTTCATATTTTTATATATGATTTCCTTTTATGACATAGAATGAATAAATTATGCATTTTCTCTCAAAATGGCGCCAAAAGCTTAAAAATGAGGAAATCCTTCCAAACGACATGTATTTAAATACATTTCTTGGCAGAGTTATTTTACTAATATATGTTCATATGTGTATATATCAAAAAAGATGAAAGAGTTTAAAGGGATCTTTATGGTTCATTTTCCAAAGAGGCTATTTTATATCCTTCCACACATCTCTCCCTCAGTTTACCAGAGCAAACCATGGGGAATTTATTTAAAATCTGACCATAAAATGAGCAAAATAAAGATAACTCTTTTAGAAATCCATTAACTTGAACGTATTTCCCTCCCTATAAACACTAAAAGAGCCCATTATGATGTTTTTATGGAATGATGAGAAAAACATTTATGTAATGAATAATAGAATAAATTAAAAAAGTGCTATGCGCAAGTACATACTTATTATAGAGCACAATATCCGGTCTCCAGATGTGATCCGATGGGACATGAAGCATATCAACTCCGCCATACTCATCTGGCTCCCATCTCATTTTATAATCATACCAAAACTGCTCAACCCAGAGATTTGTCGTCATTATTTGATTTCTTAAATTCTATAAAGAAAAAAAAGAGATTACACAATATATAATAAAAATACTCTTTTATTTGACGTACGACATCTATGAGTTGTGATAATTTGAGCTTTAGTTTGACTGTTACAGCATCTGATACATTGACTACTGGGCGTACTAATTTATTGTAATTTGATAATAAGTCATCGTATAATCGTTTGGCGTCCGGATTTCCACAGGATCCTACCACAAATCAAAAAATGTAAATGAAAGTTTTTATATAAGAGGTTGTGTGATTAGATACAAATAAATGTAAATTCCGCGTTTTAAGAAATAAAAAAAATAGTATGGGTTTTAGTATGTTTTACAGATAAAATGTATAAAATAGATTATGACAGTTATTATGAACATCATTCTAGTTACTTCTTCAATTTAAATTTTTACAAAACCCCTGCTTTTAGAGTATTCATCTTCCAAATACGTACATTATTCAAATGCTCATGATGGTGCAATCACAAAACGTTTTAGATCTATTTATTATATAAAAATATTTATGAGTTGTCCAAAAAGGATGAAAAAAAATATATATACATTTTTGTTCATTGTTTGTATATACATCAAAAGTTATTATCTAATTCAAAAATCTGACATAAAATTTAAAGCTTTGCTCTTTTATCAATAATGAAAAACCATTTCAAATGGATAGCTTTTAAGGCCATTTTTTGTGACTATCACAAATAATCATTTATAATACCCAAAAAAAAAAAAAAAAAAAAGAACTTCTAAATATTAAGTTCTTTTCCCCAATTCTAATTTCACATAATTTATCGTTTTCTTAAAACCCTGACATTTCTGCTACGAAAATATGTACATATTTTGATTTCAATACCTGTTATCATGACAAATATCAACGAAATTCTCCAAACTTTGTCCATGTTTTCAATAAAAAAATTCAATTTCCTACATATCGAGTCATTCTTCTTCTTAATGGATGTATGGCAATACAGAGTGCTGAAAATTAGAGAAAAAAATACATTTTTAGATACCCAAACGACTACAAAAAAAAAGTCATTGATGTCTAATTATAATTGCAAAAAAAAAAACTGACTCAAAATCATTTGTCCGTAGAGCAGAAAAAGATCAAGCAAAACCTTTCTAGATAGTTATTAGGCTCTATAAATAATATATATTTTTGTTTTAGACTAATGATGAATCGAGGTTTCATACTTATAAACGTGTAATCAACTTACGCTATACATGGAGTGAGATTGATGTAAATAATTGTGATTTCCTCACTTTTAGACCATGTTTGAGATTTGACTCAGCTCACCCACTGCCTATGGCAAAAAAAGGACTGAGTGAAGAAGGACTCCTGTCTTTCTAGTAAAGGTTTTTTATTATTGTTTCTTCAGTTAAGAGAAATCAAGAGAAAGTCAAAATCGATTCAGGAAAAGAGTAGAAAGGAGATGGAATAGGAGAGAGAGAAGAAAGAGAGGTAATAGTAACATTTAATTACATATTATCATTATTCTTGAAACTCTATTCCAAGTTTTATATAAACAAAACACATGGAATGTAAGAAAATACAGGGGCGTCCGCAGGAATATATTGGAAGGGGCTTGGTTAATTAAATTTTTTGGAAGAAAAATTTCCAAAAATCCGCAGCTGTTCACAAAAAAATAATTTTTCAAGGAAACAAAAATTTTAAAAATTAAGTTTCAAGCATTAAATTTTCATAAAAAAGATTCAAAAATCTACAGCTGTTTCCCAAAAATATCAAAAATCCGCAGCTGTTCATAAAAAAATAATTTTTCAGGGGAAAAAATTTCAAAAATCCGCAGCTGTTCAAAAAAATAATTTTTCAAGGGAAAAAAATTTCAAAAATTAAGTTTCATGTATTAAATTTTCAGAAAAAAGATTCAAAAATCTACAGCTGTTTCCCAAAAATATCAAAAATCCGCAGCTGTTCACAAAAAAATAATTTTTCAAGGGAAATTTTTTTTCAAAAATTAAGTTTCATGTATTAAATTTTCAGAAAAAAGATTCAAAAATCTACAGCTGTTTCCCAAAAATATCAAAAATCCACAGCTGTTCACAACGAATTATTTCTTTTGTTAAAAAATTTATAATATTAAATTTTCTTGTAGGAAGCAAAAATTATATATTTTGGGATGGTCTGCAGCCATCCCAGCTCACTCCCTGTGGACACCTTTGTAATAGTCATGAAAAACCTTTGAAAAATGTATTTTTAAATTATGATGGATCCTTGCAATGAACATTTTCAACCAAGTTGTACAAGTCCCTCCATCTAAACTGTGAGACTATTTTAAATGTTTTTCCTTTCTCCTATTCCTTATATTTCGATGTTTTACCCTAATAACTTATAGTACACAATTGTCCAAAGTAACTGTCCACAAAAAATAGCAAAGCCAATCGATAAATTAGAGTATCATAAACAAAAACATGGAGCAACACAAAGTTGTAATTCTGGAGCTAACCACCTGTGGAAAATCCCCATCTGATATATCTAAAGTGCTGAGCTGTAACAACTCTACTGTGTACCGGGTAACCACAAAAGGCACACCAAAAGCTCTCACAAGGTCCAGATCAATACCAAAATATTGATTGAGGCAGTTGAAGGCACCACTGAAAGGAAAAGAGGCGAAGGGACCGTCAATGGCCTTGCTCAAGAATTTGACAGCAACCAGACCATTATATACCGCTTGGCTAATAAAAACTTAACCCTTAATGCCTACAAGAAAACTCCTTGTAAGGATTTGAAGCCCTTTGGGTCAAGTAAAGCGTATGATCCGGTGCAAAATCTTCTCAATAAGCTTGAAAAGCAATACTCTTGGTCTTCCCTCAGGCCCAACATCTCCCCCCTGGACTTTCGTATTTTTGGGCATCTCAAGGGGAAGCTTTCGGGAGTCTGATACACAACAAAGAACCAACTTTGGGCTTCCATCATCTTTGCTTGAGCCAATAAACCCCTTGGTGCCACCCTGCGCTTTTCATGAGAATATTTATACGTAGCTATTCACGCAGTACTTCTCTTCAAGAATAAAATAATAATAATAATAACAGAGTGAGATTTGTTTTAAATGCTTTGATGATATATTTAAAATATTATATAAATTACTTCCCGCTCTTTATTCTATTTAGTATGAATTGAACTAACCACCTACAAGATTTTATTCATTTTAGACAGTTCTTCTTGTATATTACTCTTTTTTTTCTCTTTATACTGAATTGGTATATGATTTCAGGAAGCACTATATACAGTTCACCTGGTTACGTGGCTCATTAATTATTTAGCAAGATTTTTTACTAAAGAGCACATGTTTCACTCAGTTCAGTCAAATATTATCTATCCATTCACTGAATACTCAAATTGTATTTAATGGTCAAAGAATGAAATACCCTATCTTCCTTAATGGGACATTCTCTTAGATTGAGGAAAGCAAGGGTTGATCTTATTATAAATACCCAAGAGAACAACATTATTTTACTAATAAGGATGAGTCCTCAAGGTGGCGTCGCCTTCAATTATGATGATATTGACAACGCCAGTCTAAATATATCATCTATCATACAGTAATGACAGTTTCTTATAGTAATTGAGTATAGTACTGTAGAGTTGATATGTTTGTAATATGTTTAAAATTAGAAAAGGAAAAACGGTTGTTGCGTATGCTCTTTCGTTATTTTAGTTCATAATTTAATAGATCGTCCTCTTGTCAACTTCCCCCTCTTAAATAAGCATGTTTACCTATCTTTGTGTCTTTTATATATATGAGTTTAAATATAATTACAATAATTTTCTTCTGCTAATGCTTTTTCAATTATAGAAGGTTCTAAAACCTTCATTTTCTTTCTCCAAATTCATATAACAGGCATCTGGTACTATCAAGGGTCTTAATTCAGTTGTACTATATGTCTCGCTCCCACATTCTCCTCCTGTTCTTTATTTCCTCAGATAAATGTCATCTCTACTCATTAGCAGAGATGTGAAAATGTCCACAAATGTACAAAAGTTATTTTATCTCAGCTGTCACTTGTATAAGCAAATTATGCAAGTATATCCCCTCACGCTTAATAATACGCGCTTAAAAATGAATGGTAACAATCATTTGTAGAAAATTTGATAAATACGCGTTTAATTTGAAAATTAATACATTCAGCAATTTTTAATAAGTAATTGGGGATTCTAAAACAATATTGGGGAGCCCTTTTAATTCCTATGAACAAAAGTGGTTTCAATATCGAATAGCTATATCCAGTGTTGGTGCTTATTTATTCGGTCAACTTCAGTCCAATCTTAAGACTGATCCTTGAGACTATTGGCGCTTAGGACTGTCAGTACTAGAACTGAGTAAAAAAAGAAGATATAAAGTTGAGTGACTTCATCAAGGACTGAACTGGACCAGACTTTGACTGAACTTGAAGGGACTACAGCCTTCAGTCCTAAATAAGGACGAACACAAAACAAGCAACGACCTCACTCTATACTAATAAATCAGCAGTGAAAATAAATACTGTACTTTCTGTGCATTGGCAATTGAAAATTCAGAGTACCTCTAATTCCTTTGTCCGGAATTGTTAATTAAAAAAATGTTTTAGATTGTAAAGCAATAATTGAACGTCACAACGTCACGAAGAGTGATGGCTTAGTCTCATCGGGGCCAAGTCACCAGGAAAACTTCAAAATAGAAGCCGTGATAGTAAAAATGCAGACTGTCATTTACGCAGTAAGAACTAAGAAAAAGGCAATACTTTAAGTTCAAGGGATTGGGAAAATGATAAATAGATCAATATCAAAGATGGAGAGTTTTGTTTTAGATAAAGAGCTAGAATGACAGCGCGTCTACTCTCGAAGGGTGGGAGCAACAGAAAAGAAGGAAAGATTATATACAGCAATTAATATTTAATGAAGAAAACCCAGTGTATAAAATGCATGTCAAAAAAATGAAAAACCGACAATCAACATGGAGACCCTAAAAATTTAAAAATGTTATGGAGGATCAAAATAATAATGCTCATGACGTTTCATTACATCAGCTACAATTTGTTGTGATAAGGGAGGAAGGAGAAAAAGATATAAACAAGGACATTTGCTAGAATTACTCAAATGTTGTTCCCCAATTCTACTCTGAGTAAGAGAAGATATTTGTCTGGAAATTCGTTTGGATATAACTTTGATGCATAAAAAATGATTTTTAACTGAAATATCTTTCATTTTCAGAATAATTCTTCAATTTTTTCTCTATTTTTCATCAAACTTCAGTTTTCAATTTTTAAGAAGTGCTTTTTGTACATAAATATTCAACTTGAATAAGATAAATTAATATTTTCAATTTCTAGAACAAAATAAAAAATAATAAAATAAGAATAAAAGTTGGGCTTCTCATCAAGACAAATTTTTTCATGCTTATATGTTGGTTTGTTATTTGAAGTTATAACATTTTTTTTCTTCTAAATTCATAATAATACATATACATATTTAATACAGGCGCGTATTTATATTATTATAATGCTTGCCCGCACTGGAGGTCTCTAAACATTAAGAAAAAATAACATTGGCCATTGTCAATGTAATTTCCCGCTCCCACCTTGGCCTGAGTTATGCCGGGTAACCCTTTGCCAATTACATATATTGATAAACAAGTTTTTCAATTGGTTTTATTCAAGGACACTTCTTAATACACCTACACGTCCAATATAAGTCATGTTTCCAGTGAAGTAAATTTAATTTCTTTAAAAGATAAAAAATAAAGAATGAATATTATTTTACTTCAAATTTCTTTTGTATTATCCTCTTCCTTCATACGATAAGAAAGTAGTTGCTTCATTCTGGGTCAAACACCGACCTTGCAGTCTTCTAGCTGCTTCCCTGAGTATCAATAAAATCTCCTAATATCCCAATATACACACCAGCTCTCTGGTTGTACTGAAGAAGTGCTGAGCCAAAATACAGTTTAAGCTCTACTACCATCGTGTTTCTTGGGACCAAGGAACTGTTCTAATAAACTATAGTACACCCCAGCCCACGGGTTGTCTTGGTGAACTGATGGTCACGGGGTAAGTTAAATTTCTCCGTTGTCCCTTCTTGAGCATCAAGGAACACTTCTAATATCCCAAAATACACTCGGCTTTCAGGTTGTGCAGGTTTAAGGACCAATAACCCCTTCTCATATATTAAAATACGGTTGTACAAAGGATTGTGAGTTGTGGTTGAAGCAATTCTTCCAACCCCACTTCTTTGAGTATCAACGAACCCTTCTAATATCCAAAATAAACCTAAAACCTCAGGCTGTACAGGTGAAGTGTTCAAAAATGTTATTTTAAGGCTTGCCGTGGCCCTGACGGGCAAAAAAAAAAAAAAAAAAATGTGTTTTGAACCATTTCTGGAGCCTTAACAACCTACATGAAATTTTTCAGGAAAATCCATTCATTGGTTCGGCCCTCATTGAAGGAGAAATATAAATACACACAGATACACTTTTCAGAGGTTTAAGACTGTTATTTGGGCAAAAGGGGCCATATTAAATAATATTTTTTTCATGTAATGTTTATAATTAAATAATAATCAAAATAATATTCTGTAATATCAACAGTATATCATTATTTTTTCCATGTTTCACTAATTTAGTGGAACCCTGCGTATTATGGATGCTGTAATTCTGATTAAAGTTAGATTTAAAATATGCCCCTCATGAGAAAATCTATTTTTTTTAACTTGATATATCGATACATACAATGTATTGGAGTCAATTGTGGGCTTTGTATTAAAATGTTTTTGATTAGTTAAAATAGCCAAGAATTATGGCTATCGTTTCGAACCTTTTTTTAGTATAGAGATATTATTATTGTCCCCGATATATCCTATCAACCATTAAATATATCTACAATATACTATTCTTTTATTGTACCAATCAATTTTTACTAATGCATGTGTGCACTTTGCTGCTCACCTGAAGGGTATGAACCAACAATTTGTTCATAGAAATTGACAATAATTCGTCATAGAATACAAATGTGGAATCCACACTCCATTTTGTAAAAAAAAAATAATTCTAGATTGCTTTTATGTAAACGGTTACGTTTGGAATTTTGCAACTCTTCACCATGGCGTATGTTACATACTAAGCACTTTAAAAGCAAAGTATCATTAAATTCTTAAAATGAGCACCGACATAAACTATGTACATAAATGTACATACATAGTCATGATTGAAATATTTGAATTTGATTAAATCTATCATAGCATTTCCTTTCTCAGAATATCCAAACAATGACACATGATCTAATGAGGCATACGTTAATTATACAAATACCTTATGTAATATTAGAAATTCATTTTATGTGCAATGTGCCTCCCAGAAGAGCCTCTTCAGTTTGTCTATACAATATAACTTCCATGAACAGTTATTAATAAAGGCTTATTATTGAATTTGTTGACCTACTGTTAAATGTTGATGCTTCTACCTTTCATTACCTCTGCAAGCAAAGTTGAACGGAGGTTATGTTTTTTTACATTTTTCTTTATTTTTTAGTTAGTTTATTATTAAGGGGTCAATACTCTTCCGGAGAAAAAAACTGATAACCATTTAATCAGTCGATTTTTGTTATTTCAAATCTACCTTTCAAAATCCAAAAAATTTAGATCCATTGAAGACTTTTAGTCAATTAAATGTTTTGGTGCCTGGGCGGAAAAATACAGTATCTAAACTGTATGAGACTATAGACTGTATAACTATCATAGCAATTAGTGTTCAATCGGTCCTAAAACTCCTTTCCTAATCAGTCACTCCCCTTACAAATCTAATCATCTTAAACTGAGAACTCCATCTTGTGATATTGCCGGATCGAAGCCGTTTTTCACCTTTCAACCCCCATCAGAAGCAACTTTTAATTTCCTAATTAACACAGCTAGATAACACGTTCAGATTCAAATACAACAAGTACAGCGTGCAGCTGTTATTTAACAACGAACTTTTGTTTCGAGCAGTAAAAGAACACTCAATTTTCTTGATTCTGAGCAAGTGATGTACTGTCCGCCGAGTTCTTGGCATCTTAAAGAGCCAAAATGGATCCCTTTGAACTATTCTAGAGCAATGTTGATTTTTGTGAAAATTTTAATAAAATTGGTAAACAAATAAAGTTATAGAATCATTTTACTTTTTTCCGCCTAGCGAACGTTTAGATGAACAACCCTTAATATAAGAATGTATATGGGTAATACATATAATTGATGGTATGTCTACTCAGAAATGAAAAATAATATATTCGTAACTTAATACAACTCTGAGTTCTGGGGTAAAAAGGAAGAAGAAATTATTAAAAAAAAAAATCTAGTATGTTTATTATAACGGACCATGAACAAGATAATAAAATATATATCATCCATATGGTGGTGTGACAGTCTGTAGATTATTATTTAAAAATGGTGCATGCTCAGTATAATTTTGATAGCATCATCATTGTGAGAATTATACATACTCATAAATGTTCCTTTTTATCATTTTTTTTATTAAGTAACTGGCGGTAGTACCTGGCATTTCCCTGATTTTTTAGGTGTCGACGAACATACAAATTTTGCTTTAAAATATAGAAGGTAAAATCTTCTATATTTTATGTTACTCTCCGTTTTTCATAAGAGCACTCAATAAAGAAAAAAAAATGATTTGATAAGCCATGAAATAATTTATCCCGTTGATAACCTCCTCTAAATTCACATTCATTTTTATAATATATAGTACTTCCTTTTTTTTCTCTTTTTTAATATGAGATTTACTTCCCTTTATAGAGTGCTCCCTGTATATCAGACTCCTTTTTTTAATACTGTATTGTTTTTTGATAAACATCATTAAGCACCACATATTGTACCCCTGTAGTCTTGTTTTTTAGATATACATACGGAGTGAGAGAGGAAAAAATTTCTGCGTCATTAAAATTAATTTTTTGGCTCTAGCTAAGGTTTCAGGTGACATATCAATCAATGTTCCGATACATGTGTGTGTGTTTTTTTTTAAATTGTTTGGATTTGATCCAAGTCGGACGAAAAATGAGTAAACTGGAATCAAAAAGCTAAAGTATTTCGGATATTCTCGCTGAAGATGTTGATTCAAAAATAATTTCCGACAATGTCAGCATAACCGTGTGGACAGTCTTGAACATCAGGTTGGCCAAGGATAACGGGATAGGAGTCAAAAGGAAGGTAGGAAGTGGAAGAAATCGTTAGAAGCGTGATGCAACTTTTATCTAGACACTGGAGGCCAAGACCGATGAAGATACAAAAGCATCAATGCGCCACTTGGTTGATGAATTCAACATAGACAAGATCAGCATCACGAGGACAGTTCATGATGACCTCGGCTTTAAGAGCCTTGTCAGGACTCCAAGACATCTCTTCCTCGACAAGATGAAGGCCTTAAGTGTTGAGAAATGCCAAAAAGTCCTTAATTACTTAAAGAGTCATCTATCGACTGTGAAGATCTTCTCAGACAAGAAGATCTTCATAGAAAATGAATCCCTTCTTCTTCAAGACCAATGAGAAAATCGGTGACGAGGCCTAGTCATAAGGTCATGAGGTGGAAAATCTTGCCCTGGCTGAAGGCTAACTATCCTAAGAACATTAATATGAGGACCCAAGACTTTGCCCCAGGAATACGGCCTTAAAGATACATACTTCTGTAGTGAGTACTTTTCGACTAGAGGGACAACACCTATTGGGCCTCTTCTAGTCCTGATCTCAATCCCCTCGAATTCAGTGTGTTGAACGTCTTAGAGAGCATGGATAGGAAGACATCACACATACATGTGCAGGAGCTCAAGGCCAGCATCAAAAAGCAATGGTCCAACCTGTCGGCCAATTATATTGTGACAACCTGCACTAAGTTCCAACCTAGTGTGTAGGCTGTGATAGAGGCTGGAGGCGGCCATATTGAATAATTCTTTCAAATATTGATTCCTAAAAGTTTGTTCAATAACATTTTTCATTATACTTTTGTAATAAAAAATTATTAAGGTTTTGGTTTGGTTCTTGATTGCAAGAAATTTTGTCGTACTTTGTACATTCTTTTCTAGTCGCTAGATGACTCTTAAGTCGATTCAATGCTACTTTTTAAGGTATTTTTTACGACAATTAGCAAGATTTGTAAAAGAAGAGTTTTTAACTTAATTCAGTGAAATATTGATTTTCTAAATGAAATCAAGTTTAATAAAAATACAAGGTTAGAACATCATGTAATTGGGCTTGCTAGAATTTTCAATCTGATGTATAGTACCGACTGCTGGTAAGACAGGCAGATTTTGACAAAATACGCAACCACTCACAGTCAATGACGTCAGTATTGCTAGAATTTTCCATTTAATTTACCGTACCGACTGCTGGGTAAGAATAACAGATTTTGACCAAACACGCAACCCCTCATCTACTATGACGTCAATATGGGGAAGTTAAACTTCAGTTGTTCACGCGTTATGGTATAACCTTGTAGTTCTATTAACCTTGATTAGAACAACCTTTTAGATTGAAGGAAGCAAGAGTTGATATTATTGTTAATACCGAGGAGTTAAACTTTGTTTTCGTATTAAAGAAGATATTATCAATCAGGGATTTGATTTGTCTTTTTTGCCAAAATGCGTCGTCACATTCTGCCACTTTGTTTGTAAAGGAATATAAATAAACAACGCTCAAGCCCAATTCAAATATTATTTAAAGCTATAAGCAAATAAAATAGGAATTTAGATAATTTAATTTTATAAATATCTAACGTTATATAAGAGGCTTATATAATAACCGATTATTTTTGTGGCACGTGTATAAATATTCATTTAGTCATGCTGGAGAGGCTATACAAATGAAGGAATTTGTGGTTTATACTAGAAAATTAATTAAAAATCCTTATTTAATTTTTCAATTTTTTTCCAAAAAATTAAATTTTTATGAAACGCTGTGGATATTTGGAATATTTTTGTACACAAAAAAATTCCAAAAACCAAGCCCCCCCTCAAAATATAATCATGCAAACGCCCTAAACTATATATATATGTAAGGAGGGATTAACAAGTAATCCTGTCCTTTTGGAAACGGAGCATAATTATTTAAAACTTATTACTTTGTTTATTTGTCAAAAAGAATAAATATTGAAATAGACATAACGTGTCAAGTCAGAGAAGGGAATCGACAGCTGGCCACAAAATACATTCAGCATTTTGTGTTAATGAGGTAAAGACGTGAGCAAGAGTGAGACATATGGTACAACTGAATTAAGGCCTTTGTTAATATCAGCTGCCTGCAATATGTTTTTGGCGAAATAAATGAATTACTGATATAAATAAGAGTACTTTCTACATTTAAAATAGCATTAGTACAGGGAAAATATTAAAACTATATTTAAATATATACATTTCATTAAACATTTTTAAAACAATTTATAGGAAAGATAGGTGATATTAAACATTGGTTTTTACACAGATTCCTTCTTCAAAAATGGGTGCTTCTCCTTTTCAATTTGTAACAGTACTTCTATTACAAATATTATTGATCTACCTTGAGTCAACATTACAAAAATTCTTTTTTTCTACTTAAATTATCAAAGTATATATATATAATTATTTATATAGGCTCATATTTGAATTAGCCTCTATCTATTAAAATATATTTACGTATTTGCCTTTCCCCTCCAAGACAATTTAACAAAGATATTAATGCAATCACTTAAATATGAATAATAATTAAATAAACAAACTGTAATCAAAAAACAAATAAAATATATATTTGTATAATTCAAATTCTTTTAATTTATTTGATCATAAAAATACAAATATCTATAACGACTGACTCTAAATAAGTCATTTTTTTTCTAGGATTGGCGTTTGCGTTGTTGTTGAATGGTCATTTTTCTTTGTGGGGTTCAAGGTGATAGCTTCTCTTCATGAAAAGAGGACCCTGATGATGATGGCAACAACCTTTATTCACACCCATAAACTTATTTTGAATATAAGTCTTTGTCCGGTTTGATATTTTAAAATGTGTTTAAGTATTTATAGATTGAATTCAAACTATGTACAGGGTGATTCCGAATTAAAACCCCATCAACTATGGCTTGTATTGAAATATGTAGTCTGTCAATATAAAAGCAAGATATATTTAGGGGCGTCCGCTGGGGGTGGGCTGGAGTAGCTGTAGCCCCAAATGAAGGATTTTTTCCTCTTTACCATATTTTTTTTTGTCATTCTAACAAATCATGCAGGAAAGTAAAAAAATTTAACATTTAAAATCTTTTTCGAAAAAAATCTCATTTTTTGAAATTAAAAAATAATATGAATTTTTGATTTAAAAAAAAAATTTACAAAAAAAATTAGTATTTGGATTTTTTTTTTTTTTTTTTTTTTCCCCAAATATTTCTGATTTCTTAAATTTTTATGTTTAAAATATAGTTTTTATATTTTTTTCCGTCAAATTGAATTTTATTTTAAGGAGCTGTGGATTTAAAAAAAAAAAAAAATTATATTAGAAAGTTAAATTTTGATATTTTTTTCCAAAAATATAATATTTGAGATTTATTGAATTTTTTTCAAAAAAATTACAAGAAACAGTCCTTCCTGAAAATATAATCCTATGTACACCCCCGATAATGATTTTTTTTAAGCCTCCGTTATTTAACATCCTTTTTTTTGATGTAGTTAATGAACTTGGGTTAAACACTAACCCAAATATTAAGCGAAGTTTATTTCTATATACACAGTTGACATAGCCTCAAAATTGCGATATAATATAATAAATTACAGGGTGGAATGATCAAATTATCCCACTAGAAAATACGACATAGTTTGATGGAAACCGTTTGGTTTTTTTTTCCTGTAGTAGACCATGTACTAGTTTGTCATTTGTGTACAAATCCCAAAGTCGACAGGAGCTTTTTATCATGTCTAAGAGAGACACAATGTTCAACGAACGAAATCAGATATTCGTCAATGCACAACAATACTCTCTACCAATCAAAGTTATGACAACAAGACAATTGCCAACACCCTTAAAATGCTACTCCGGACAGTTCAACGCTTGATGGGACAGCTCAATACATCGGAGGACTTGGCTTCAGAAGGAGTTCTAAGACGTTGTCCTCTTCTCTCACAGGACCCCTCCTTCCCTGACTGGACTACTTTGTTTGGTCATACGCCGAGAATATCGGCAACATGGCCCCCCACAAAACCAAAGTCAGCCTGATCGCCGCCATCCAGAGGGTATTTGCCAAAATCCAACCGGCACTTGGGTAAAATACATGCTCTCGCTTCCAGAACCGTATCAAGGCTGTAATTTAGGCTGAAGGTTAAAACATGAAACTAATTTACTTAAGTTTAAAATTAAACCTTTCTTTTAAATATATTGTAGGACCCCTACTTGCTGGTTTTGGCAATGTTGACGCATTCCGTATGGCTGTGTCATCTCCAGAATCGCGTCAAAGAATCGTACATTCTGTACACAAGGACAATCATGCGGGATTCAAAGAAACGTTAAGAAGGGCTTCACTTTTTTATGCTTGGCCTAATTTGCGAGCAGACGTCAGAAACTTCACTAGAGAGTGTTTAGCGTTTCAGAAAACCAAACCTTTCAGGACATCAAAACCAACGTCGTCTTTTGATCTTGCATCTGAAACTCTTTCTTTTATTCACGTAAACATAATCGGTCCATTCCCACTAATTTAGGTACAACGCTATTCCCTAACTATTATGGATCGTTTCACAAGGTGGCCAGAAGTGATAGATTTTCCAGATATATACAATAGTCAATAATTTTTTGAGTGGTTGGATTTCGAGGTTTGGAGTTCGAGAAACCATTGTGTCTGTCCGAGGAACACAGTTCACAAGTTCAGTGTAGATGGGTGCTTGTAGGACGCTTGGTAGTGCAAGCAAGAACACAACCTCGTATCATCCAGAGTCCAACGGACTCATAGAACATTTCCACAAACCATTTAGGACCGGGATAGTAGCACAAATGCTGGAAGAAAAACAAGACTGGATCAATGCAGTACCTGTAGTTTTATGGGGATTGATGAACTCAGTACCAATATATCCGGGTTATAAATATGTACTTTTTCAATTACTCACTGGTGCTCAGGATCCATGGCCTTTAATTTCTTTAATGCGTCCACCCTTAACTTCTGGCAACCTTGACGTCGAAAGTTTCTTTAAAACAATTGAAAAAAAAATAAACGTTCCTCCGAGACACTTTAATAAAGGAGCCATTAACAAACAACTAAAAAAACGAATTCGTTTTTGTTAAAAGTAAACCCATAAAAGAGCCTCTTTCTCCAATATTCTTGGGCTCGTTTAGGGTGATTGAGAGGCACGATCGTTAATGTAAATTGGACTTTGGATCAAAAACTGACAATGTCTCAATGGATATACTTCGACCTACATTTGGAGTTCCAAATATCCTTCCAGCGTCTCTGACTATAATATACACAAGTTCTACAACTGGAGAATAATCTATTTATCAATGTTTTTATGATGCAGTTTATTGTGTGTCACTAACTAGACGATCTATTTACTCACTCTGTCGTTTAGGGGGAGTAGTGTAGCAGTTCAACTTGTTTAGAGGATATTAGTTATTCATCATAGCACCTTGTATTCTTTTTCTTGTCTTTTTCTTTTTCTTTTCGTCTAAAGAAATGAATATTTTTACTCAGTTCAACAAAGATATTTAAATCTTTGATGAGATTGAGTGTGGTACGAAGGATAACATCGGATATTATATTTGTAATAATGCGTTTATATTAAATTAAAAAATGGAAATAAACAAAACTAAATAACGACTTAAAAAGCGAACAAATTAATTAAGTTCACCGAACTTCTACTAAAAATTGTATGTTTTTCCGAATAATTAAAAAGAAAAAAAAGTACATTTCTACAACAAAAAGTTTCATTAATTTTGAAAGGATGTTTCAGGAGGATAATAAAAAGTTCTGGCGATAAAATCTATTCTAAACAGATTTGAAGTAATTTTATGCAGAAAAACCCAGTTCACTAAGAAAGGGATTAATTATTATTAAGGTTGCAATACTCAGAGAATTTTCAAACATTGTAACTTTGTATAGGAATTTTTTTGTTATTAATGGGAAGGAACTATCGACTAAAAACAGTGTTCAACAGAGAATTTTCAATGTTGAAGGCTGAAAACAGAAATATTCTAAGGTTAAAAAGATTTATTTTTAAATATATTATTACTACATAGAACAAACTAATTAATTCAGAAAAAATAAAGAATGTGATTAAAAAGTTGCATTGTTGAATAAGCTTAAATATTTTTTTTTTAGTTTACCTCACTTCCAAAATATGGATATACATACATTTACTATCTTAATAAATGAAATAAAAAGAAACAATCCACCGTCGCAGTCAATTTAAAACGATAAAATACATACTAGAATTATTATATGATTATTGAATTAAAAGCATGATAAATATGAGGCATACAGGGAGCGGGGATCAAATTTTCGCCTACCTTAAACCTTGATAACTTGAAGACAACATCTCTCCTGTAGGTTAACTTTGTCCATGCAAACTCGTTTAGACCGGACTTAGCCTTCACACCGGTAAATATTTTATTTTATTTTATTCTCTTCCCTTCACTCCTTCTGGTTCTCACATTTATTCTTCTTCTCTCCTGTAGGTTAAGCGTAGACCAGCAAAACACCTCGCTGGAGAAGAATTATTATAATGTGCTCTAGATAATAAATATTGCAATTTAATAACAACCTTCGAGGCCACTCACTCAAAATCCCTTGTTCCCCCAAAACCATAAAAGAGCTCGTGGTCACCCCTGCTAATTTCTTAGTGTATATACTTTAAAGAATTGCAGTCCCTGAAACTATGCAATATTGGGTTTTTTTCCATAAAATTCCTCACGAATTGCCTGCTCGTCTTTGAAACTACCTTTTGTGAAAAAGAACTGAGACGAGATATGATATTTCAAGTACACCTGGGTCGGTGTTGGGATAGGATCCCAAAACGCGCTTGATGAAGTCCTGCACTCTTTCTGTTTCCCTTGTAGCCTCCTTAAACTTGTCTGTGTGTTTTGCCAAGAGATGTTATCCCCGAGAGTCGATGTGACAATTTTGGAGGGGTCTAGTCTTTGTTCCTTTATGTATTGAATGATAATTTTTAGAGTTGTTTCTTCAGCATCACTAATAGAGGATTACCACTCTTGCATTTAACAATTAACACATCTTCCACTATGACTAATCCCAAATTATTTTTCACTATTTCAGGTATATATATGGTAATCAGCTCATTTCCTTATATGGGGTCCCTAAGCCTATAGCTAGCTAGTATGCTCTTTGCGGTTTAATCGGAACACTATACATTTCTCTCATCGGCTACTACTGTAAACGATCTGGATTACTTTTACATTCAGCTTCTAGTATATCCCTCTTCTACAGGAACTCTACATATGGGCCCTCATCCTGCAAGATAATAATGGGACATACCCCGTTAATTTTAAGTCAAGCATTCCCAAGCTTCCATGGATCGTGTGAGTGAACGAACAGCTCGTCCCAACCGTTTTTGGCAGCCGAACGAAATCAATTTCTTTCTTTTTCCAAGAATGGTACAATGTCTCATAATATGGTGTAAATCTCAGAATGTGGCTTACTCTTGGAATTACCACATTTTAATCTCTCAACAAGGGTGAGTCTATGTTTTAAAATTCAATCAATGGATTTACTAGTAATGCTACTTAGTTTTCTCTTACATTATCGTTTTTGATAGAGATGGTATTTCTCTGGATAGTTGCTTCTTCCACTAGATTGAAGGAACATAGATTTTGCGGAATTGTTGTCATATTTGTAAGCATCTGGATTTAGATGCATTCACCCTTAAACAGATCTTTCTCCAAATATTTCCAACACTCATCCCACCATAGACTCTTGTGAGCCAATATTTCAAACAATAAGAATTATAGTTATATCATCTGGAAAAATAGGTTCGTCACTTTTTCCCAGCCAATATTTGCACTTCTATTCTCTACATCTAACATTTTTTGTAGGCGAGCGACTGCTAAAAGATAAAACATTGGACTCACAGGATCCCCTTGTCTCTCATAACACTGTTACCTTACTGTCGGATTTTTTTACTACCAATGATCGATTCTGATACATTCACCAAGTTTTTACAGCCACACAGAAGACTTATTAATGAAGGAATTCTCTGGTCTAGTCCACTTCTGTATAACAGAGTTGAAGACCTCATTTCATACATTTTACACTTGTGCTAAGAAAGTACCACTCATAAAAATAGTGGACCCTCTTGTACTAGAACACTATAAGGTTGTTCTTTAGCCTTCTGATTGGCTAGTATCAACTCGGCCTTTCTTCAAAGATGCTTTTAAAATCGAATATATTATATGGGGATCCAAAGAGTCATTTACATGATAAAATTTAAAACAAACCTATCCCAGATGGGTGCTATATATAATTAAAATCATTTCAGAGCTTCTCAAATGATGGAAGGACATTTTCAACGTTAGTAAATAAAGTAATTACTGGATCTAGATAAAGAAAAAAATTATGACGTTAGTCACGTCGTTATCTACGTACTTTAATGTACGAATGTCGTTCTCTCTCCTTTGTTTTTTATATTTCATATCTAGCTAAATTGATATGCACTCTGCCTAATATTTAATTACATTGATTTGCTTTTATTGTCAGAACATTTTAATTCTCCAATAATCTATTTGTAACACCCTCAATATAAATACGGGGGTATATGTATTTGAACGCCCTTTCATTATGTTTAATATTTGTTTCATTTCTTCAAAGATAAACGCACCGGTCGAGTCGTTCAATATTGACTTTGCCTCAGTGTCTATATTTTGTGTATTTAGATATATAAATACAAAGTAAATAGAGTGAATTTTCATTTTTTTGGGGAATATTTGACGCATAAATGAGGAAGCTTTAATTATTGTTTTTATCTTAAGATCAGTCATTTTTTGTATATTAAAAATGGAAGTCATTAACTTATTTTCATAAAGCACACCTATAAAAGCTCAAAAGCTAAATTGCAATCAGTTTAATTATTTCAAATAGTCTGCCAAACCATTTATTGGTAATATTTATTTTCGACGAAAACGCACGGTAATGACAGACTGTATTTCCTAGACAAATTTCGATTCTCGCCTCTAGAACTAAACCACGCCCATCCCTTACAACTTTTACAGCCTGATTACCATGCAGTATGAAAAGGAAAGTTATGCTGTCACACCCTGTATGAAGTTTAATTTATTATGAATGACAATTTATGCAAAATTGAAAAGGAATTAACCTACAAGAATGTCCAAACGACATTGATATATACTTTATGTATTCTTCAAGAAATTTTAGAAATGTTACGCTGATTGTAATTTTAGTATAGTAGAAAATCACGTACGGAAGGTTCACCTTCCTCTTTTTACCCCAAGACACGTTCCTCCCGAAGCAAAATAATCTTGAAGCAAGTTTACCAAGAGTTGAGTTCACTCTAAGACAAAATCATCCCCAACAATACAAATATTTGGAATATATCTTAATTAAATGAATCAACTATGATATTTTATTTTATTCTACTTTGGTATACAAAGATTAAATCATTCAAAAATATGGTCAATAAGTTCATAACTTAAATAAGAATTGATCTTTCACGAAACACTTAATTGAACCCTTAATCAAAAAGTTAAAAAAAAAAAAAAAAAAAAAAAAAAAATTGATAGATAATTCTACGATATTTTTGTTCCACATAATTGAATATAAATATTTATACTACTAATTTAACTATCACTCCTTGTGAGGATTGTATCAAATCATATTGTATAAAAATATGGTTTTTTTTCGACGAGATGAACTTGTCATATGATGAACTTTCATTGAGATGAACTTGCCCTGAGATGTGTTGGGTTTAAGTAGTTTACTTAACAGTTTAACTTGTCATCATCATTGTTAGATCGTTCTAAGCATATCATGACGCAGTCGGTAGGATATTGAAGATCGCGTTAACAGAAAGATTCAAGAATGCTTACGAAGGGTGAATTAGAAGAAACAAATCGGATTTTGATAGAGAAGGTCAAATTGTTGGAAGGAAGTCTAATATCGGTCGATGAAAATAAGAAAAATGATCCGAAAATAGGAATGATGATGATCTTGATGGAAAAGCAAAAGCAAGCTCGTAAAGAGTCCATCAGAAGAGATAAACACCACCTTGAAATGTTGGAAAGAATGTTTAAGGCAAATAATTGCAAAAATTATATTAAAATATAAGAACGGCCATTGGAGGAAGAAAGTGAAACAAAAATAAGTCAAATGAAAATATTTATAAAATTTCCAACCCAGATTGAGTAGGGTAATATTCCAGTTCATTATTTACCTTATCTATGGAGAAATTGAAATAATTGTTAAATTCACCACCTGTATTAGCACCTTTCTATCCCAAATAAGTACCGTATGATCCAAAATGAGAAACACTTTTTGAGACAGATGGATTAAAAATTAATGGTTTAGGATATGTGTTACTTTAAAGGCATAAAAAGGGATGAAAGTTAATAGCATGTGACTATCGATTTTTGTCTAGTGCAGATACAAGATATACCATGATCAAATTGGAGTGCTTATGAACTTTGTGGGCAATTAAGAAGTGCCATATATTTCTATCTGGATTACCTACATTTACAGGTATAATTGATCATAAGCCCCCTGTCCCTATTTTAAACAGTTAGACTATGGATATGGTTAAAAATGCGATATTGGTACGGTATAAATTTAAGTTACCCATGTATCAATTTAGGGAAGAATGGAGGAAAGGAACATGAGATCCCAGAAGCATTATCAAGGGCCCCTGTGTCATCTCCAGAAGTTAATGAAAATATTGAAGAAGATGTTGGTTATAATAGAGACGAAGTAATACAGATTGCAATGATTAGAATGAGTCAATCAGAAGAAGAAGAAGAGAAAATATTTTATCTTTCAGTAGAAGATATTTGTGAGGAGTCTTTAAGAGATAAAGAGTATATCGACCTTGTAAATGCATTTGAAAATAATGTAACTAGAGATAGAGTGAAACCTTACATGAAAATTTTAAACTGAAGGAGGCCTTGTTTTATATAAGAAACGTTTGATATTACCAAAAGGTAAGCTGAAGAGATTTTGGAAAAGTTTCATTATTCACATGACACCTAGAAGAATTTAAGAGAGTTTCTAACTCTAAGGATGCAATTGTAGTGTTGAGGAAGATATTTTCTGAGACTGGAATTCCTACAAAGTTGAGAACGAAATCAAGGTCCCCAGTTTAATTTTAAAGAACCTGTGTTAGATGTGGGAACCAATGTAATAGTACACAATTATAGAACTCGGAGATGGTCGGATGTAGGTAAAGTCTTAGAAAAGAGAGTCAATAGAAGCTACTACGTCCGATTAGAGTCCGGTGAAATATTGTGGAGGCAACAGAGGTTTTTGAGAGTGCAATATGGGATTAGTAAACCTAAGAGGATAATAGACATTTCGAAATTTGCATTGAGGTGAAAAGAGGTTGTTGAACTTTCCAGGGTTGAAAAGAGCGCTGTTAACTTTCCTTTAACTGGAGAAAATACCTTGAGGTAAATTGTCGACATCACAAATTACTCTGTAGAAGAGATCGTCAATTTAATGAAGTAGGAAATATGAATAGATCAATGTAAATTTAAATGTCAAAACTACAAATTTATTATAAGTGTATTTTTATTGTACGTTTAGAGTGTTTTTATTGACGTCTCAGATTGCATCATACACCAAAAACGGCGCCATGTTGATTTAATTGCATGTCACAAAGATAAAAAACATAAGAGTGATGAGGTGAAGAAGAAGTTGAGACCGTTGTAGTTGACAAAACATTCAAATTTTAGTAGTAATGAATATGGATGTTAACTATATAGAGGGTGCTTATAATATTTTTATACTCCTCACTATATTTTAGAAGGTTCTAGAACATACTACCGAATAGTATTTTGCCGAACAACACTTTGTAGAAAAAAATAATAAATATATTTTAAAATGATTCATCCTGCAATACCTGGATTGTAATCTACTAGACAATGACAAAAACATATCGGTTTCGAAAAGTGTCGATCCCTACTTGACGAGGTACAAATGAGCTCCAACTCATTTGCTCTAAACAATGGATCCATTCACATTTTCTATTGACTCTCCATCATGGATTGATTTACTCCTTCATTTTTTTCAAAATATTTTCTCCTTCTAATCTATTTATTGGGCGGATGTCATGATTTTTGTTAAAGCAGTTCTAATTGTAGCTTGAGCCAACAGCTAACGTATTTTCTTAATGAAATTAATCAATTATAAATCAATCAACACTTAATCATTACAATTCGTGGAAAATAGTTAGATATTTTATCTTTTAAAATTAGAATAATATGATTGATTATCATAATTACATAGTATTGTGACATAAATCATCAGTAAATGTACAGGGTAAGGCAGAAAAATGTTGACTCGAGAGATGGATTTAGAAATGCATAAAAATTTTATATTTTCAATAATAGGCAAACAAAAATAATGCTAACAAAACATATAGAAACTTTTTTCATTCAATATGGCACCTTCTTTATCAATCACAGCCTTTACACGTCCCCTGAAGGCCATGCAGGAGTTGATGACAAACTCCTCTAAAAAGTTGACCCATGCAGCCACTATGAAGGACTTCAGTGAGTCCACATTTGGATTTGAGGTTCTGTCGGTTTCCATCTCCTAAGTCCCCCATATAAAAAGTCCAGTGGGTTCGGATCTAGTGAGGAAGGGGGCCATATCTCTTGGCACCAGAATTGAGACATGTTGTATGACCAGGACTTTTGGCACTTGGTGGACGTGTGAGGGATTAGGGTGGTGGCGCCGGTCTGAGTCCACACATTGTTACCCTCAGGAAAGTTAGACTTGAGACATGTCAAGGTGGAGTACCTAAGCACCTTTTAATAGGCCTCCTGTTCGATTTTCTGCCCAGACTTGAAAAAGAAGGGAGGCATCTTCATTCCATCAAAGGCCTCAACTCCAATGATTATTATTTGGGTCAAATATTTCGTGTGGTAAACCCCTTTGCCCTCTTATTTTGTTTGCACAAGCCAGCAGTCGTTCTGGCGGGTATAGAATTGATCAACCGTGAAAATCTTCTTCTCCGATAAATTTTTTCACAATTGACCATTTAGTCTTGATCCATATGTGGATTTTCTTACACTTTGCGAGTCTCCTGGCTTTCATATTTTCTATCAGAATGTGGCATGGGGTCCTTGTGAAACAAACTACTCCTGATGGTACAAGGAGCCACAGAGAAGTTGTTGGTGATGCAATTCATCAACTTAGTAGGATCTTCCTTTATGTTCTTCTCCAAACTTAACAAGAACTTCCTATCATTCTTTAAATTATGCCCTCCACTTACATGTAAAATAAATAAATATATTGACCCTCACAATTTGGAGGAGAGCAGCTTAGCCGTCATGTAGCTCTATTAAATCAGCTGCAAGCAGCTGTGAGAGGAAGGAAATAAACACAAATCACACTCTGTATCTTGTAATGATATAGGTAGGAATTACTTCAATGTCGATTCTCAATTCTAACCTGAATACACTTTTAATTCCCAAACGAATCCTAAGCCTTACTCTACGAGAACACTCGTGGTTACACTCAGTTTCTGTATCACAGTGAGGGGGATATCCAAAATAGATTACATTTTATTAAGGGGCCATCTTTTTCTTTAAAAAAAAAATTAATCATTTATATTGGAGAGGAAAAAATGAGTCATCAGTCGGCAAAAATGGGATGAGCATTAGTCTAAGGAAAATAATATTCTAGAATTATATCTAAAGATATTTATTATTATCTTATAATGCATTTTAAAAAATCACAACAAAATTAGGCGGGAATTTTTATTTCATAGAGAAAGAGAGATGTTATCCGTTTATTAATAAACTTCCTTTTTAAAATGTGGTTAGTCAACTGGGTAAAAAAGAAACCGCAAAAATAATAAAAAGATAAACAATAAAACGATCATAATATTTAAGTCATTAAATTTTGTAATATTTAAAAAAAAACAAAAACATTAAATCCATTTTCCAGTTATAAGTATAAATTAAAATGCTAAAAATACTTGTATTTATGAATATATTATAAATGTAGAAACAATAAATCCTTATATTAAAATAATCTAAAAACATGTGTTTGGGATTTCAACAAGGCATAATCCCCATGAAATACTCATTACTTGAAGAAAATTTGGGAACCAAATTAATACCCATAAGTATTGATATGATTGTGTCTATTATATCAATAATAGGTTCAATATTAAACTTTTGTTACTACCACTGTACGCCTCAGTCTTCCTACTGAAAAAAGATGAATCCCAGAAATAAAAAGGAAAAACAAAAAAACAACTTTTTAGCAAAACTATTATCTAAATCTACTAAACCTCTTATTTATAGATAAATATACAAATAAATGCTAAATATATGGTATTATGAAGATAAATAAAGTATTGTATATTGCCTGATTGAATGTTTCTGAATTATACTGAAAAATATTGGTCCTTGGAATGTAGAGGGCCTTGTAAATAAATAGGGAATTTATTTTTTGGAAATTATAATATTTATAGCATCTTAATTTATTCACAAAAATCTAATGAAAATTTGTTAAGTTCTTGGCAGTGATCTTGTGTTTTAATTCATTTGAACACAACTTCCTCCAGCTAGAATAGCATTTATAATCTTTAGACTGAATCGTGCTTCAGCCTTGGTTACATGATCAGCTGGAATCATACTACAGTTATTGGTGATACTATCCTTTAGACACTACTGTGGGAGGTTATTTTGACCCGTTCTTCAAGGATGCCCTTCAGATATTAATAGAGAAGGTTCATATATGTATTATTTCTAGGCGAGGTTTCAACCTTCACGCAAAGCGGCACCATCTCGGATAGAAATGCCTTAGAAGCATAGCACGGGGCAGAATCTTGAACAAGTACCACATTGTTCAAGCCAAACTTCTACTCAATCCAGGGTAGTGAGACATTCTCAGAAGAGTTCACAGGGGGAGGTATGTCTTGGACAATGAATAATTATCATTGATTTAAATAACCCTGCAGACGTCCAAGGTCTTCAGTTATTCAGCTGTGTTGAACTTAAGTCCAGCCTCGGAAATGTAGTGGCATGATGGAATACAAAAACTATGACTCTGGTCGGCTTCTTGAATTTTGCCGATTAATTTCTGCGTCCTCCACAATTTTTTCATTAACGATGGTCATAATGGCTGTACTAAAACAATTACCGGAGGAGGAATATTACACAAGGAAAATTGATCAGAGTGTGAATATTGTCACAAAAAGTTTACCAAGAGTTGAGTTCACTCTAAGACAAAATCATCCCCAACAATACAAATATTTGGAATATATCTTAATTAAATGAATCAACTATGTAACTATCACTCCTTGTGAGGACTGTATCAAATCATATTGTTTAAAAATATGGTTTTTTCGACGAGATGAACTTGTCATATGATGAACTTTCATTGAGATGAACTTGCCCCTGAGATGTGTTGGGTTTAAGTAGTTTACTTAACAGTTTAACTTGTCATCATCATTGTTAGGTCGTTCTAAGCATATCATGACGCAGTCGGTAGGATATTGAAGATCGCGTTAACAGAAAGATTCAAGAATGCTTACGAAGGGTGAATTAGAAGAAACAAATCGGATTTTTTGATAGAGAAGGTCAAATTGTTGGAAGGAAGTCTAATATCGGTCGAGGAAAATAAGAAAAATGATCCGAAAATAGGAATGATGATGATCTTGATGGAAAAGCAAAAGCAAGCCCGTAAAGAGTCCATCAGAAGAGATAAACACCACCTTGAAATGTTGGAAAGAATGTTTAAGGCAAATAATTGCAAAAATTATATTAAAATATAAGAACGGCCATTGGAGGGAGGAATATTACACAAGGAAAATTGATCAGAGTGTGAATATTGTCACAAAAAAGCCTAATCTTAAGTTAACTTTGAATCTACAAAGTTACTTATAATTAAACTTATGTAACTCTTGAATTTGCCTGAAATCAACAAAGTTTTGTCTTAAAAAAAGTATTTTGGAAATCTATTTGCTTCATTTAATTTTATAATTAAAAGGCTTAGCTTACAATATTGACCTTCTAATTTTATTATTTTTTTGCCCCTTTGAATAGCGTTTGATTAAAAATAAAGAAGGATGGAGAAATTTCATACGTTTCTTAACCTTCTACAAAAATAATCACATTCTTATTTTTATTCATGAATTCATATAGGAGGCAAGTTTCATTATTATATTTTGGATTATTAAAAAAATGCACAGATTATAAAAACTAAGCTGAATATACCTGCATTTCAATCCTTATTTTTTTTCCAAACACCTCTAAATATAAAATTTAATGTGTTTCCCCTCGGGTAATTTTCCTAGTATCGATAATGACATTTGAAGCCCCCTTGTGTTTCAAGTAGTTCAAAAGCAGGGATCCCCTCTTATGGTCTTGGCTTTCTATGCAAACAAAAATCTCATATTAATGAGTAAATGAAGCCAATTACTGCAAAGCCATTTTTATTGCAAAATTCAATGTGGGAGCCGAGATAAAGGAATTTGAAAAATTCCCCATTTATTTGCAAAACCCCTATATATTGAAAGGAATTAGAAGTATTTTTATAAATCTCGGGGTCCATAATATCCCAGCTCACTAACCGAGGATTAAATAATTAGCAAAAAAGAACGATAATACAACGTTTTTTTCCGTTTATAATCCAAAACAGTTATTTTTCTATACGTTCTTTGCAAATTTTATAAAATATCTATACGAGTATACGTTTACAAATCCTCACTCAATCCAATTAGTTGTTTATCAAGTAATTGAAAGATCTTTTTTAGGGAGGAGAAGAAGGGAATCGATCTCGATATGCCTTTTAATCTCTTTATAGAGAACAACACGCGTATTTCTATGTAGTAATTAAAATAAATATGAATTTAATGTAGCATGTGTCAAAAAAATAAAATTAATTAATTAGGACTTGACAATTAATTCCGTATTCTTCAACTAAAAACATAAAAAAATACAGAGAGGCTTCTTTTGGAAAGAAGGAAGAAGTTTAACTGATAAGAACTTCATGTACCATTCATGTGGTTTCCGTCTCTGTGTAAAATCTTGCAATCTGAGTAGGCACTATTCAACGCAAAATATGTTTTAATCTAACATACAAATACATATATAATATTATGAATATACTTTTATTTAACAAAAAAATAAAATATTAATAGTTATACTCTTATTTTTTGAATGCTAAACAAAACAGAGACACACAGAAAAGGAATTACAGATTTTAATCTTATAAAGAGACATATAACCATTTCAAATTAGGATCCTTACTTCAATAATGACTATAATGAATGAATCATCATGGTATGAGAATCACATCTTGAACAAAATATGCATTAAAAGCATCTTTCAAATGCGTTATAGACAAATAAGCACTCATAAATAGGTTTGCCACATTCAAAACGATAGTGTTTAAGTGGCTAATGAGGATTTTTAAGGAAGAAGATACAAAATGTCAGTACATAATCATTCATCATAATTAATGTAAGGAGTTCTTTAAATCAAAAATGATTAAGTCTCCTGTGGATTTTGATCAATTAATTAGTTATAAAAATATGCATCCATTATCCCATAGGTTTGGACGATTCTAATCAACAAACCATCAACCCAAGCTTGGACCTGTTCATACTTATTCTGTTCATTCCTTTATTTTATAAAATTTCCGTTGAGGCCTTCAATTGTTCGTTTTGGTCCAGTCAACGAAGTTGAACGGAGTTTGTTTTTCCCTCTCTTGTTTGTTTTTTGGTCACTAGGATAACAGCAAAAGTTATGGATCGATTTTGGTCTAACTATACCGTATTTATTATTATCTATTGAACCTGTAGTTCTAAGTGTTTATATGATTTATTGGTTTATGTGTTACTATATATATATGTACTTACACATGTTTCTTGTAAATTCTCTCGTTCTATTATTCCTCCACGTTACTCCTCTTTTTCTCGGGGGTCCTGGATTCCTGTTGATGAATATAGAGTGTGTCTTACACACCTCCTCAAGACACAACACCAACTTTGTTGTATAAAGATTATATATGATCACAATAGGAGACAATCAAATTATCTAAGGTCCGTGTCAAAGGTCAACGCCAAAGTAGCAGAAAACGTTACAAATACATAATTGACCATAACTTTGGAACATATTAAGGTACAGAGCTCAAATTGGTGTCTATATGTAGGTAGTTTTAATAAAGATGCTTCATTTAACAAAATGAACTTCAATTTTCAAGATGAAACAAAACAGGGCAAAAACGCTGTATGAGCAAATTGAGACACAGAGCTGAACTCATTATATGGCTATATTTACAAATATAACACATTCTTAAAGTATGAAGGGAGTACATTGTATGTTTCATTAAATTCAACATTGCACCTTTTTTACTGGAACAAACTGATATTTCATTTAGTTAAAGGACAAAAAGGGAGAGATTTGCGCTCTACGGTGTGCCCATTCTATATTTTAATGAAACAATGGCCAAACTATCAATTTTTGTAAGCCCGTAACATACACAGGACATACATAATTAAAGTTCAAGAGAATAAAGTCAATGGCTCAATTTCAAACATAGGCAGAAATTACATACAAATTTAATATATGGACTATTTTAATATTTATATGTTACACATCACGCGTGTGGTATTCTGATTTGTTTTATTATTGTCTATTATTTTAATTGGTGTAGTATCTTTTTATAGGATGTATTTGTCATTGATTCCAAAGTACTTTTTTTTTTCAAAAATGTTATTTTCTATACTTTTCTACTTTATTACTATGATGTGTTCGTAACTAGCATTGCCTAGAGTTATTAGACGTTTACAAACCGACAAATTTTTTTTTATAATGTAGAAAATAACTCAACTAATAATACCCAGTGATACTCTACAATTTTCATGGTCACACCCAACTGTAGTTACTCAATACTTATATCTTCTCTACTCAAGAATGAACAAAAAAATATAAGATTTTGAAGGCGAAAAAATTATATAACGTGATGAGCTAGTCTCTAGAGAGCTACCTAGCTGGGCTTTAACTAAACTTATTCACTGTTAAAAATCAGTTATCAACTCATACTTTAAAGTATAGCCGGAGTTGTGTAACATATAGTATGATGACTCAAAAATTAGAAATTTTTAAATGTTATTTTCACTTCTCCATATTTTTATGGCAAACTTTTAAAGGCAAAGTTGTTAATTCAGCAAATTTCCTACACTTTTTATTCAATATGCCCTTCTCCATTCTGAGTGATGATTCAATACGAGGACAAACAGTAGCACAGCTGGCCTTGATGAAGTCCGACGACAAGCTGTTCCACTCCTCTGTGATCACGGCCTTAAGGGCATCGAGATTTGTATGAGAAGTCTTGTTTGTCTTGCCCTTCAAGATGTACCAAACCGCAAAGTAGGCTGAGGACGAAGGCCAGAAATCTGCCTGCAAGAAGCCAGCAATGTTCTCCCTGCAAAAAGCTGCACCTTCTTGGACGTGTGAGCCGGGCGCTGTCTTGGGTAAACACATAGTTGTCCATGGAGAACGTGCTATTCTACCATGGCAAGACATAGTACCTGAGGACCTTGTAGTAGACGTACATATTGACTTTCTCGTTGGTCTTGAAGAAGTAGGAAGGCATCTTGCTGTCTTGGGACGCCACAACACTGAGGATAAGAGCTGAGCTGGAAGTTTGGTCCTGAAGGTCTCCTTGATCTGTGTTCTTAATTCAGCTAAGAAGTGGTCATTTCTCCTGTTCAGAACAGGCACTTGTCAACATTTGCACGGAGGAGATCGTACACCCTCTGCCGTTTTGCTTGTTACTCGGACACTTTGGATCAAACAAAAATAAAATAAACATCAAATTGTATCTTTTTGTCAGTTCTTTCGAATGGTACAAAGTAAAAAATTTGTCAGGCTTCTAGAACTGAGGCTAGGAGGGTTCGAAGAGGATTCTAATTTTTGAGGCTTCGCCAGTCTCTGTTGATCTAAAGCCTGCAAGATTTCGTTTATCTTTACATAACTTACTTTTACTACTCTATACTCAAAGATGTATGAAGTATCTCCAAAAGGCGGAAGTGGCTTTTTCTACAGGTTGGTCCATATAAGTTGGTAAAATCTACTGGTTTTGGTTTGGAACTTTTAATTTACATTCCTTGGATAGATTTAGTAGCCCAAGAAAGAAATTATACCTTCCAACAAGACAGTGTCACAAAATGTCCTCACATTATGAGCCTGGATTTTTGGATGAAAACATCTCGGATATGAACCCATGCAATTTCTATGTCTGGAAGCGGGCAAGCATGAGGCCTGTACCAAAATTCATTCGTCTGTAGAGCCCTTGAAGAAGTCCACTACCTGTGTAATAGAAAAGCTTAATCTGCATAAGGTCGCCCGGTGCTGCCAAAAGCTTCTGGCATCGTGTGGTTGAGGTTATCGAAAGAGGGGGATTTCATTATAGGTAATTGAATGTCACTAAATGTAGCTTTCAAATAATAAATAAAATAGTTATATCTACATCTAGTTCGTTCATTAACGGTGAACCATCTAGCGGTTGCATTTTAAACTACCACTTTTTTGACGTCTGACAGCTGTAGTAAACTTCTCATTGTGTTTAATATTTTGTAAAGGTCTTCGGTTTACGAAATGGTTAAGTTTACACCCGAAAAAAATGGGGAAATACCGAACACTTACTTCCAAAATGGAGAGTCTTCAAACAAAACTGCAAGAAAATTACGTCGGTCGAAATAAAGGGCCTTCCTGGCAGTTTGTGGATAAATTTGTGAAGCGTGTGCGCGAAACTAGTTCATTAATGGACAAAACAACGCGTTCCCGTGTTCGTCCAGTGCACTCAATCGAAAACATTGCTGCTGTTGCCAAAAGCGAAAAAACGAGCAAGGAGCTGCCGTTACGGTCAATGGTGAGCGCTATACGGGCCAGGTTGGAAGATTTTTTGTTTCCCAAATGGAAAAGGAAGACATCGACGACATTTGGTTCCAACAAGATGGCGTTAAGTGCCACACAACCAACGTTACAGTGGATCTTTTGCTCACTGTCTTCAACAATCGCATCATAAGCCGAAACGGCAACGTCAACTGGCCACCTCATAGCTGCGATTTGACTCCGTTGGACTATTTTTTGTGGGGAACCATCAAGGATAAATGTTACGCCAACCATTTAGAGACGATTGACGATTTGAAACACGAAATTGGAGTTGCCATTGCAGTTATTGAAGATCACACAATCGAAAATGTATTGAAAAATGGGTTCGACAGAATGGGCTACTGTAAGGCCACTCACGGCGGCCATATGAATGAAGTGGTGTTCCATCATTAACCGAAATGTTGAGGCTTTCAAATAAATAAAAAATATTGATCCGTCTTTTTTTTATTGTCATATCACAAGAAAAAAGTTTTGTGGGGCACTCTTTATAAGCATTTAAAGGTTTTCCCAATTTATTGGTACTACCCTGTAGTTGGCAATCTGAAGAGGAAAATAAAAACTCCAAAGCAGCTCTCATTAGTATTTAATTCTTGATAACATTTAAGTATAAACTAATAGCTAATTGAGGATTGACATCAGATTAATTCCAGCCTAAATGTCCATTCTATATACGGAGTGGGATGGCTACACCAAATATTATGTGGAGTGTAAAACCGACACACAATCAGTAGCGCCGGAATCATATGGGACAGGTGGCCACTGGACCCACTTTTTTTATTTTTATTATTGGTGTGTCTATGACATCACCAATAAATAATTTGTTCTCTACTAAACCCGTAAGAAAAAGTCTTGCATTCTAAAATTATAATAAAGTAAGTGTGTTTGTGGAGGAGATCTGTTATAACAGGCAAGTCCTTGATGATACAGGAAGTCAAACAAATGGTGAGTTATATTTACATATTTAGTAGGTATCCATCTACATATGTATAGTTTGATATACTCAATTTTATCAGGAATTAATCCGGTTCAAGTTACCCATATTTAATTTTTGTATTTTGCTTTAGGGGTTATTTTGCAGATTCACAGAGCCGTACCGTTAGTTTATTTATTTGTAATTTAAATAGTGGGCAGTGAATTTCATATTAATAAATAAGGGGTAGACCTTTAAAAAACAGAAGCAATGGATCAAAATTCCAAATCATGTCTAGAATAAGAAGATACTTGAGAATTAAATTGAATTATCAGATAAGAGTTTTATTAAATACAAGAGTGGTCTGAAAAATTTCCGACCAAACAAATATACAGGACACTTTTTCGGATTTTTTTTTTCCCCAACATATTTTCCCTGTAAATCTACAAAACCTCTCCCAGACATGCTCCCAACTTTGTGTCCCGTCCAAACCATACTCGGACTTTTTCTCTGCAAAATAATTGTTCACGATAAATTTTTGTTTTGTTTTTGGCCTAATTACTCCGAGTTGGATTGACTTATACTCGTCAAATTTTTTCAAAACAAGCCTTTATATGTCTGCTATTGTTTAGATCTATTTAAAAGTTACACCTCCAAAAACAATAGTTGTCTAAATTCTGATGTTTACTCGTATTTGAGTACCCAAAGAGTGTTCCTAAGAAGACCAGGAAACTTCCTTTTTTCAGCAAATTTACTACTTAGGCGATAGATGTAGTCTTACAGTCATCAATCAAGGGTATGATCAAGATGACAAATGTTACTCCTTGCTCTTAACTCATGATAACTACTCACATATATACTTCATTACAATGATAAGAAGATGGGCACCTCGAATGAAGAAGGAATTGTTCATTTGGATTTGAGGGTATCAATAACTTTTAATTGACTTGACTTGAATGACAATTTGTTCAGAAATCTGGAAGCATATTAACATGGTATATCGTCTCTCAGACTCATAAGATTTGGATATAGCTTTGGTTTATCTCACGTTCACTATGAAAAGCCTTAAGGCAGCCAATAACAATCATCAAGATTTTAAATTTTTGTTCAACGATATCCAATATCCCCTATGAAAAACTGTATTAGGATGTGGACTTCTCTCTTTATTGATAATATGTCACATTTGAAATGGGAAGGTATACCAGTGAATCGTAACATGCTCTCGGCCACTTCTTTATCCCCAGGCAATCCCTCCCAAAAGATACTTAAAAATGGCTCTGGATTCAACAACAATCTTAAAATAATACGGGGACAATAATAAGGTATTGATACTTCTACTTTTTTTAGATATATTTACAATATGGAAAAAACATAATCATCAATTATATTTATGTATGGCAATAATAATAATTTTTACAAATATTGATATTTAAAAAAATATTTATACATATATAATATACACATATAAGGAGCTCTACTTACAATTCTGCAGTCAATATTTAAAAAAATATATTTTGATTGAGTTTCTGACTGATTGTTAAAAAAATTGCGACTGTTGAATATACAATAATATCTAACGCTAAATTATATTTTTGGGGCGGATAAATCATATTTGTAATTATTTAGAATTTACCCTTATCCTTGTCACTCAATCTTACGTTCAAAAATCGTTCTATAATTGTCTAATTTAGTATTTGAATAACTACAAGAAAAATCATAATCACTTTCCTTGATGTACTTTATCCTCCTAAATTATAAAATTGTATGTATAGTGAAGAAGTCAAAAATAAAAACGAAATATCTTTCTCTAATCTTTTCGATTATTATAATACTAAAAAAAAGTTATCAAATAAACTTAAGTCAAGTCATTTGAAATTAATCACAGCCCATGAATTCTAAAAATAAATAATTGCAATTCAAACTTTATTCAAATTTGTTTTAGGCTAAATTGATATGGATTTAAATATGCAAAAAATAAATTTTAATCGTTCGAAGGGGATTCCTTTCTATTTGAAGAACCTAATTGATATGGTAGTTTTTTTTTCTCAGGACCATCTCAATATCATCATATGTGTATTAAAAATTCCCATTCTATGAAGAAAAAAAATTAAATCTTAATTGATGAGAAGTATGAGTCAAATGCTTGGCTTCACAAATGCTTGGAAATTGACAATAAATTGTCAATATTATTGATATTTCCTTTCATGGTAAAGAGATCTGAGGGCTCCGATATAGATAATATTATTATTTCTATGAATTGTATGAAGAGAAAATCTTGATGGATGGTGTCTGATGTCGTTGCCTTAATTAAGTAGATATAAAGTAATCATTCGCCAATGAAAAAAAAAATATCTGTACTTTAGTGAGAAGAAATATTGCTCAATTTACTTAAACTCATCGAAAATACTTGTCATGCAAAGACTTCAAGTTACTTTTAACTACGTCCAAAAACAATGTAAATGTAGAAAGTCAACTGCAGCGCAGTTAAGGCATTTTCGACCTCTCGTTAAGTTTTTCATCTATCATCATGGTAAAGGGGTAATTCATAAAACGACTATATTAATAGATTCTTGAAAGATCCGGATCTAAAACGGTGTGAACTTATCTTTATTTTCGTGAGTCAATCCTTGGTCACTGAAGATACGAATTCCGAGGGTTTGTCTTTTTTGAGATTAACATGCACCATCTAAATGAAGATGAAAAACAAGACTTTGTAAAATGTAGTACAATTCACTTATTTTATGTTTTTTTTTTTAAAGAAAAGTGAATTTAATAGTCAATATATCCTTTCAAACTTGAGTCAAAAATGATATCAATACTCGGATACTCAATGAGTATAATTTTAATTCGCTCTTTGATGTGAGTAACATATCTTAATTTTCAAACAAATGGTAAAACAAAGAAAGAGAAGTGACATACTGCAAAAATTCAGTTATATTCAAAGCCTAATTGAAAATTCGTGTTTGACCATTAAGACGAAGAAAAACCTTGAAAATTTGTTTCAGAGTTATAATTGTAAGTGCTTGTTTGAGTCAGAGTAAATTTGAGGATCGATATCAGATTCATTCTAGCCAATGGTTTTTTTTATTTCCTTCTCCCCTTGCCCCCTCGTCACAGTTGCTTGTAGCTTTTCTTATGAAACGGCACCACAGTTAAACTCTCAAAATTGTCAGGGTTGCCATGTTGATTTTATCTTTCTTTTTTAACATACCCAAAATACACACAATTTTCATCACTACCCATACAATTAATGATCATTGGAACAAAGGACAAAAAAAGGCAAAAAGTGGGACATTTCTTGTAAGCTGATATATATACGAGGGTGGTCTGAAAAGTTTCCATTCTCAACGTGAAGAGGGCAGCACTCATAAATACAAGTTTGTCACAATATTTTACATCTGTTATAATTACTCAACAAAGTTTTAGTCATTTTGGACACGGAGTTGTTATGTAACAGTCGCTAGGGTGTATGTTTTGGTGAAAATAGACAAAATTAACTATCACTCTCTTGGTACAGGTTAGACAAAATAGATCCAAGTTTTGGCGCCAATTAATTACTGTAGAGGAAACTGGGATACACCATTGTACGCCGAAACAGAAATTTCAGTCCAAACAATTGACTGCTATGTTATTCTTCAAATGAACAAAGGTCAATAACCTTCGTGATTTTTTTTTTTTTTAAATGCCGAGTACTATTGGACAGGTTACAAAGATAGGCTTATATTTAGGGGGGAATTTAAATAAAAAAAAAAAAAAATCCATAGCTATTCACCAAAATATTTCAATATTAGTTTCTTTGTCAAAAAATTTCAAAAATCTATAGGCAATCTCAAAAAATTTCAGAAATCTAGAGTTTATCACAAAATATTACAAAAAAAGTGTAATTTGAAATGTTGAATTTTTTTTTTTTTAAACTATAGCAATTTACAAAAATTACATTAAATTTAAATCAAAAAGTTCAAAATATAAAGTTATTCTCAAAAAAATAAATTTTGTGGATTTTTTTTTTTTTTTTTAATCCATAGTAATATACAAAAAGATTACATTTTTTTGGAAAAAAATTTAAAAAATCGACAATTCTTAAAAAAATTTAATTTCTTGGAAAAAAATTTCAAATATTAAATGTTTAGGAAATAAATTTCAAACATTAAATGTGTAGGAAAAAAATTCTTATCCCTATTTTTGTGTAAATTTTTTTCATCCTCAGCAAAAAAATTCTAATAAAAAGAAAATATCCTTATTTTTTTTTGGAGGGGGAGTACAGCCAACCTACGGTGGACGCCCTTGGATAGTTTTGTAATGTTACATGGAGACTATATTGAAAAATATAAGTTAAAAAAAAAAAAAAAATTATTGTATCTATCGTAGTTAGTAACCTTTTCAAACCAGCTTCGTAAGTATATTATAAAGAAACATTATTTATAAACATGCATATAATTTTCCCTGATATCTTTTTAACCATAAATTATGGAGGTTTCCTGTAATACGAGTAGTTTGCCGTGAGCACATCCGTTATCTTATCATGAAATAATGCCCACATGAATATTTCTTGCCAGGTACAATATTCTTAATAATTGATTTAATTTACTTTACAAAATTTGTCAAATGAATGTTGAGTGTTCCGACTCACTTTCATCCCTGGGTGCATCCTTTGTAAGAGATATCAGAGATAATAGAAGAGAGTAGAATGGAGGCTGGTAACTTCTTTAGTGTTTTATTTCTCTAAACCAGGGGAACAGAAGAATCAGCTGAAAATAATTCTGACATTTTTTACAAATGGTGACTTTTCATTTTTTTTATTTGTCCTTTTTTTGACACTCTAAATAATATGTATTCTGTCAACATCAAAACAATATTGAAAAAAAATCAAGAAAAAAAGACCATCCACATTTATTTTTATGCGTTTTACGCATAAAAATAAGCACAATATTTGAGTCAATAATAGGCTTATTATTCAAATGACTGGGATGAATGAAGATACACAAGAATTTTGTCTATATTTTAGAACCTTTATTGTATTAAAGGTATTGGCCACGATATAACCCACTTTCAAGCATAAAGTTTATCAATTTGTCGTTCCTTCATTTTGAAGATCTATTTTGGATACTTTGAGTACAATTTGCAGCAAAAACAAAGGGTAAATGCGAATAATTTGTTGATAGAAATTGAGGATAATTCGTCGAATGATACAAATGTAATCTACACTCATTTTTGTAAAAAAATCCTTCTTACTTGCTTCTGTGTTGACGGATCACATATGTATTCGCACACATACACACATGAAAGTTGAAAATTCTACCTTTTTTGGAGTTGTGAGTGAGTGGAGAACAAAACTAAGTCCTGATACATTGTTTTAAATTCATGATACCTTTATTTAACAATCAACACCTTTTTTGTTTTTTTTAAATTTATTTTTCCTAAACTAATCATCTATTGAAAAAAACAAACGAATGGAAGTGAATAAAAGCTAAATATTATTTTTCGATAGAATTGCCTGTGGTGTCAAGTACGGCCTTGGAAACGGGAGAAGGTCTTGATGATATTCTCCTTTTGCAAATTCCGAAATTCATCCTGGATGATATACATCGGCTTGGATTTTGTGTTGCGGGAGGATCTGTTTGCATGTCACTCAACTACGCCCCACACAAAGAAGTTTATGGTATTGAGTCAAAAAGCATGCTGACCTCATCTTGTGATCAGTACAGGGGTTTGCTGTTGATTTATAACAATCTCCAGATACTTTCCATTTCTTCCTGACTCTTGAAACAAGGGGCCTGTCTTTGCTTAAGAAGTTTGCAATCTCAACACTATTTCGTGCAGTGTATATTGCAATAAGGTCACAATGTGCGTCTCAGTCGTTCTTGGGGAGAAGGAAATATACATTTTTGTATATAGATTTGAAGATAATTGTTAGGTTTGTTCAAGTAATCATAATATTATCAGGATTATATGGTGTGGAAACGAGTCTTGCTGCCCCCTCCCACACTTTTCCAGTTCCCTCCTAACTCTCCAAACCATGGACCTGTCCAGGTTTAAAAAGTTTGCAATCTCAACATCGTCTTGTCCGGTGGGGATTGCAACAAGGACACTCTGCCTTTTCCAAGATTCGGTCATCGATACAATTTTTTTGAACTGACCCTAAACAATTCTGCTTTGCCGTCAAAAAAAAAACCCCAAAAAAACAGATCTACCTGTGCATGCGCAGCTGTCACAGGCGTTCAAAGTTTGTTGTGAAATAACAGCCGCTCCCTGTACCTACAACCGAATGTTTGATAGACATGTTTGAGTGAATTAAAGGCTTATTATGGTATGAATTATAGTACCCAAGAGTTTTATCTATAGTTGAAAACCTTTATTTCATTTAATATACTTATATTGGACCGATATGGCTCCTTTCAACCCCAAAATCTGTAAATTTTTCATTATTTTATTGTAAAGATCCATATTTTTTTTATTTTTTTTTTGTTACCCACTAGAGCAGTCAATTTTATTCAACAATTTTCTAATACGAATTACATTGGTATAATAATTTAGCAAATAAAATATATCATTTAAGAAAAAAAAAGTAGGCGCTCATTCTAGTCACCATTGGTAATCATGTACTATAATACAAATGTACCTTTCCATCATCAACAACAGTTTATAGCTTCATGACAATAATATAATAATTAACAGATAATCCCATTCAAAGTCGTAAAATACAATCTTAATATAGCTAAAATGCCATCAAAGTTATTGCCTCTTGCAGTAAGCAATTTGTATATTATATACTGTGCTTTGTAATTATTGCGTCGATTTTTCCGTCGTTTTCTGTTGATACAAAATGATTTTTCGAAAGTTTGAGTACAAATCCCTCTTCAATGATTATCTCTACGCTGCTGTAGATTTCTGTTAATCCTCTGTATTTGCAGAGTATGTGGTTGGTTGTTTCTCTTGTTAAACTGCAGAAAAAACAATCTGCTTGCCCGTAATTTGTAGTATTTCCCGGTCGTTTCAAGAGTACCCGGAAATACTCTGTACTTAACCATTTCTCAGGAGCAGTTAGATATTTATTGCTCCTTGCTGTGGGATTTTGCGACGGCTTAAATAAGCAATGAAAGGCGTAAGTGTATGTTGTGTTAGACACCTTCCAAGGTACCAAGTGGAGAAAATACTGATATATACTGAAAATCTTGATTCACAAGGGAAATATTGGTCGCTTTACTGGTAAAAAATGTCCAATAGAAGGAAAAAAAACATCTGATTTACAAGAGAGTTTGACTCTTTTAAATCTGCGGCTACTTTCAATGTAAAATCACCAGTATATGTAATTGTAGCTAATACAATTTCAGAGGCATTTCCCCTCTCAAGAAGTCTTTAAGTTTTTTGATTACTTCCCAAGACCCATCACAAAATCCTTTTTCAAGATCCATATTGGCTATAAAATCAATCCATTTCACCTACTTTGAGTGCAATTTGAATCATTCACACACACAGGGGGCTAATCAGAATAATTTATTGATATGTAATATAAACTCAACTTTAAGAAGAAACATTCTAGCATACTTTTGTGTTGACGGGCCACATATGTTCATATTCAGACTGCCCCCGGGAATATGTCTTTGTGATATATTCATATAGTTAAAATCCTTGTTTTTAGGCTTGGATGTAACATAATTTTGCCATATTGTATAATAATAATCTTTTTGCGAAATGTTATAAACATTATAAATGTATTATTGTTATTTTTTTGCATTGTCAGATACAGGAAAATATATGCATATTATACATAAATACATTTATTGCAAACTTCATAGTCAGCTTTTATTGTTCGTTGGTTCTATGCATAATTTATGAGAATTTATTACTTCGTCCTGCAGACATGTCTCGAAATTCAAGAATATTTATTAAGCGTTAATTAACAATTTTTTGAATGTCCTAGATATGTGTTGATGTTTTTTTCTTCATAGAATGTTACAAACAAATGTAGTAAATTGCATGCTTTATAAAGCAGATAGTTACGAGTACATATGTGTCCAGTCAACACAGAAGCAAGCTAGAAGGATTGTTCTCAAAATATAGTGTTAGTAAATTTTGTATTTATCTTAGACGAACTATTGTCCATTTTCATCAATAAATTAACTCATTAACTCTTTGTGTACGTCGCAAATTGTACTTAAAGTAGGCAAAACAGATTATTACAGTAAAATAATGATAAATTGAAAGATTTTGTTGTTTTTTTATTAAAAAAAAATGTTTTAAACAGAGCAAAAATTATAGGGTATCACATATTGGCTATGTCACCACAAAAACATGCTGGAATGCAATTATCTCAAAATAGGGTGAGGATTACATTTGTATCCTTCGACAAATTATCGTGGATTTCTATCAACCGGTGATTCTTATTAGCCCTTTGTATGTATCGCAAATTGTACTTAAATTAGCCAAAGTTGATCTCCAGACAAAAAGAATGAGAAATTGATACATCTTATGGTTGAAAGGTATTTAACTTATCGTACACATTTGAATAATAAATCTATAATTAACCCAAATATGTCCATCAAATATTGGGCTTTATGTATATGGGAATTAAAAAAAGTATATGAGGATTTACTCCTATTTATAATTTTTGCTCAAGATTGTTTCTATGTTAACATGGCACATATACTGAACTATAATTGGGATCAAGCCCCGCTCCAAAAAAAAAAAAAAAAGTTAAATGGGTTCTTTAATTTTGTTGATAAAAACGAAACTTCAAACTTTAAATATCAATACATTAAAAATACCAGGGAAGTTATGCAGGAATCAATGGCATCAATAGGAATTCTTGCTAGAAAAATTAAAATTCTAATTGACCAAATATGTTTAAACAAGGTTTTAACTGTATTGGGGAACAGAATCATCCTGAAATTTGTAATGAAATAGTCCCTCATAGAATCAAAAATTGCCCAATATTCCCAATCCCGATTTCCAAAATTTTGTTTTTCTATCCCCTTTAATTATATTTCTAGCCTTTTTTAATTTTTTTTAAAGGAAAGGTTGAGAGATATGATGGATATTACATTGTGCATTATTTTGATAATAATGTAAAATGATAATATATATCAGGGTGAATTTTTCACTTGATAAATAGTTCAATAAGATGCCGTTAGAGGGTAATTAGATTTACTACATGATTACATAAGTATTCTTTTATTGAAGGCTGTGAATGTAAGTATTTTTCCTCAAAACTGTAAGTGTTGATAATGCACAAAATATTTGATTTCTAACCTTGTAAATGTTATTGAACGAATTGTTGTTTTTTTTACACTAAAGTTTTATTGATAAAGTATACAGATATGTTCTTGAGCAAATTAAAACATTTAATGATCTAAGCATCATTAACAGCTATATTTTTTAAGAGCAGGAAATAAATGGATCAATATAAAATCTACTCATAAATGATTTCAAGGTCTCTTTAGAGAGTATAAAGGTTGGATACATTATCTAGCTAGATATAAAGATTAGTGATGGGACAATTACTCGGAATTGGAATCGGAAAAAATGTTTAATTTGCATTTCTAATTCTTATTTATAATGATTTATTAGTGGTATTTCAATTCTATTTATTAATTTTCTAAGATATATATAAAAAAAAAAAAAAAACTTAGTTAAGGAATTTTGGTTCTTTACTAGAAAATTTAACATTTGAACTTTTTTTTAATTAAAATATTTGAATAAGAATGTATTTTTTTTCAAAAAAATTTTTATAAAAAATTTAATGTATGAATTTTTTTAGTAAAACTAGAGATTATTGAAATTTTTTTCTCAAAAATTTACTAAAAATAAAAATTTAATTTTTTGTTTCTAAATTTATTTTTAATGAACAACGGTAGATTTTTCAAAAAATTTAATTTTTTGTGAATTGTTGTGGATTTTTGAAAAAAATTACAATATATATTTAAAGTTTTTTTCTTAAAAAAATTTAATTTTTCAAATTTTTCAAAAAAAAAAAAAATATATATATATATATATCATCATAGGACGCCTATGAATGTATATACGCCCTGGTAGGAATTTGGTATTTTAATGTTATTTAAAATATTACAGAATCGGCATCAGGAATTTTTATTAGAAATGCATTTGGATCTTCTTTTTTTTTTAATCGTCCCATCACAAATAGAAGGGTTTGATACATTATCTAGCTAGATATATAGATAGGCATAATTTACGCAGTTTGAACTCAAAAGTTTGATAAGATATAATTTAGATTACAATTTTGAAAGGGGTAAGTTTGCAAATATTTAATTTAGTCGAGAGGGTTATAACTAAGGTTGTAAATCATAAGCATTTTGGGCGTGTTAAAAATCACGAAAATTTGTATAATGTTTAGTGGAGAGTAGCTTAAATGTTCAGGGGCGTCTGTAGGGGAAAGGCTAGAGCTCCCCCTAAATTTAAGCATTTTTTCTTTTAATTTCTGCTATACAGAAGCACAAGTACTTGAGACTACGTTTTATACAGCTTGAAAAAAAAAAAAACTGGTCACGCTAAAAAATTATTAAGAGTTACAGCACTAGCCAATCAACATAATTGGATTTAAAATACTTCGTATTATGTTTATAATTTTTTTATGGGAAGAAACAATTTTTAAGCAAGGCAATGTCTGGGAAAATGTTAGGATGACTCTACTCTATAAAGCAAATTTTGACGTCAATTCCAATAGTTATTATTTACAGATAATAAAATAGTTATGAGCAAATGGAGAAGGAGTTGATAATCAATGAGTGGGATCTATATAATACATGCCCTGAAAAATCCCAGCCTTAACAAAGAAAACACGGTTTTTTTCGTTCAAAATTTCCTTTATGGAGAAGAGTCATCCTAACATTTTCCAAGCCATTCCTTAGCTTAAAAAGTGTTTTTTCCCATAAAAAAAAACATTCTATAATTAAATTACCAAATGATTTTATATCCATTATTTTGAAAATTATAAAAATAGCGTCACACTTTGTACAATAAATCACGACAAAGAACATATTGACAACCGTCTTTTGAAGGTTGCTACTAACTGAAAATAACGGGAATTAAAAAAATATAGCGCCATCTATGTGTGAAGTTCTGGACTTTTCATCCCATATGTTATATACAGTCGTACCCGAATTCAAGTGGGCTAACAAAGACCATTTGTAACTGAGCGACACTTTTTTCTCAGCTATGAGCGTTCAATATTAATTCATAACTAAATACGCAGGAACCTCCATGAATTTACTCTTTTTACTGAATTAACAAGGTGAATTTAGCAATGAGAAGATATTAGAAGAAGAGGAAAGGACAATGTAACGTCATCTGTCGTATATTTATAAGCGACGCCTGACGGGGAGAAAAGCTATCGACAAGACAGGGAATCTAATCAAGCTAACAGTCGTGTTTCGCCATTTTGTTTTAAAGTCTTAGTACAGGGTCTGAAAAGCCCCGGCTTTCATAGATAAATGGCTCTATTTTTCTCAATTCCCCTCGTTTTCAGTTCGCACCAACCTCCAAAAAATATCTGTCAAAATGTTCTGACAATCTCTTCGTTGGTTACTGAGTTATTGTACAGAATGACGTGATTACTATTGTTATTCCCAAAATAATGGATCAAAACTAAGTTCGTGTTTTAACTTTAGACAGCTTCTGGATGGGACAAAATACCGTTCAAGCTAAGGAATGGCTTGAAAAGTGTTATTGGGACTCTCCTCTATACAGCAAATAATAATAATGTACAGGGAGTGGGGATCAAATTGTCGCCAAAATATTTTTCTACAAAAAACAACACAAAATATACATTTTTTAACTTTTTTATTGAAAATCAAAACTATGACGAGCATATAGGTATAGAGTAGCCGTTCATTTGATATAATCACCGTTGGCATCAATAATGGCCTCAATACGGCCTCTGAGCCGGCCGCTGGCTCTTCTGACCATCTCATTGTCCATGTTGCCAAATACCTCCTTGATGGACTACATCAGGCTGGCCTTGGTGCTATGGGGATGTCTGGGGCTATGTCTCTCAGACAAAATAGTCCAAAGGATTAATGTTGGTAGAGTTAGGAGGCCACAAATCCTTGGTTACGACGTCATAACAGTTCTTGGTTAACCACTGCATGGAGATTTTGGACACATGGCAGGGTGCTGAGTCCTGTTGCCACACCCATGGTGTCCCTGAACTTCCTGTCGGCGCCCTCCTCCTTGGTACCCTCTTTATGGTGGCATCAACATCCCAGGTGTCCTCTAGCTTCTTATGGATACGCTGAACAGTCCGTAAATTCACTCCTAAGGTTGAAGCAATCGTTGAATTGGAGATTTCACTTCCATTATTAACCAATGCCATGACTACGGCGGACCTCGAAAGCTCCTCGTTCCACTTATAGCTCTTTATCTCCTCATATGATGACGGCATGATGCTAACTGAACTACGTATCGTCAGCTGACGAGAATAGCTTTCCTATTCGGTAACCGGTTTTTTATTTGATAATGTCGTCTTCAAGTTATCAAGGTTTAAAGTAGGCGACAATTTAATCCCCGCTCCCTGTATATATAAAAAGCTTTGAACGAAAAAACCCCGCTTTTTCTTTGTTACAGACAGGACTGTTTACCCCATGAGTTAGGTATCTAATGTGTCGATATTCAAAATGAATAAAATATGTTTTTTGCTCTGAGATTGAGTTGGAATTAAACAGTTGAGGATGCAGTGCTCTAGGTCTCGTTCAAACCGGCATACTCTATATTGTAAATATCATGTACTTACATCTATATCGAACGTCTAATGTGATTCAAATAATAAATAAATACATTACTTATATGTAATTTTATCAATACTAGGTAATATGTATTTGAAGTTTTGATAATGAATAAATGGCGTACGGGCCGGGAGGATAAAAGTAGAGAGACAAGGCAGTGTCTTTATATAAGCTATTGATTGCTCAACACATTGACTAATTAATGTATGTCTTCATTACAAGTATCATGATCCAAGTTCATCAAAGCATACTGAACTCAAAATTAACCAGTGCAATGTTGTTTCTCCTAGTCATCATGGCGACTGTCTCTACTTCAATGCACCTTCCTTCATCCAAGGGAAATTGTTTTATGGAAAATTGCAAATACCAAGTCTGTGAGAAGGAGTTTATTACCTTTCTTAATCCGGAGGACTGTCGATCTTACTATGAATGTGCTTTAAATTGTATTTGTAAGGAAAAGTGCACAGAAGGACTGATCTATGATCATGCCTGGGGATACTGTGTCCTTCCGGAGAATGCTCGATCTAAAGCTACATGTAAATCTGACCGTCCTTTATGATGATTTTTCGAATGAGGGGTTGGAGCAATCAATGCCAAAGATGGAAAGTTTTTTATTGTATATGGATTTATCTTGTAAAATGTGATATTAATTATAGTTATAATATATAGCCTAGTCATATATTATGAAGGTGTGATCCTTATTCTATCTCTCAAACTCTCCTCAAAAAGAAAATTACGTTTTTCTTTTACAACTGTTGTGTGATTCTTTATGTGCAGGGTATGTACTACAATTGTAACAGGGGCGTAAAGGGGCTATAACTCTCCCCAAATTTAGGAATTTTTATCTTTGTACTTGAAACTCTTTTGCTCAAGATGAAAACTTTTTACCCAAAATTAGAGGTATTTTTTTCCCAATAAAAATTCCGATTTGAAATTGAATTTTCAAATTTTTTTTCCAAAAAATTAAATTTGTTTTAAATAACTGTGGATTTTATAATTTTTTTATGAATTGCTATGGCTTTTTTAATTTTTTCCCGAACAAAATTTAATATTTGAAATCTCATTTTTGAAATTTTTTTCTAAAAAATATTCCGAAAAATACAACTTTTTTCTGATCAGCTGTGAATATTGGAAATTTTTTCCAAAAAAATTATACCCCAAAAAAAAAATTTTGTAATTTTTTTTTTTACAAAAAATTGATTTTGGAGTAATCTGTCAAAAACTATAGATTTTTGAATTTTTGTCTTCTTCAATACCATTAATACCAATGCAACACAACAATCCCTCCCTCAATTCCCTTACGAACAGTTTTCTTCATAAAGACAATTATTAATCTTGCAAAAAGGCTTCAAGAGTTGGTAATATTGATTATATAGTCAAATCATTATAATAAAATTAGTAGATCTTTTTAATATACACAGTTTTGAGTAAAAAAAAAAGGTTTGCACTAATCTCGGTTGGCTTTCTATTTTCCTCTATGTTGTGCTTTTTTAAGGAATAGACGCTTAATGATATTTTTTTAAATGTATTTAGCTGTGTCGTATCATTTGAAACATTTAGTATCATTCACATTTTACATGTCAATATTTGAATTTATATAAATTTATGGAGTAAAAACGATTGTTATCATTTTAATTCATAAATATTTTATCTTCCTCCTAAAAGGACTTTATTTGTTTAGATAAGTTACATATATAAATAAACATTTTAGTTGATACTCGTAAACAACAAGTCAATACATCAGTTTATCAGCACGATGAGTCAAAAAGTAATTGAAATACTGTGTAGTAGTTTATCATATTAGAAAAATATTAATTTGATATAAACAGTCCCATAATGGGATTTAATTACCTGATCCGAACCAACACAATTCATTTAGAGTTCTTGAACTCAAATGGCACCAATTATAGCCCTCTAGTATAATTTATTCTAAAGTCAATCGTGTTTAACAAATTTTGAAAACTTAAAATTAGCAAAACACTAGTTGATGTATGGTTTCTCCATTTCTTCATCTTGACAACTCACTAAAAATGAAACCAAACGGAATTTAACCTTATTAATCCCTTAACCTCTTGTATATGGAGGTAATGCACTCATACAGGATCCGGATGTTATCAAAGTTTGTTCCAATTTTAGTGTACGACGCAGTCGCGTCGCCTTCCTCTTTTTTTTTTTTTTTTTTTTGGGGGGATTGAGCCCCAATTTTTTTTTGTTTATCTTATGCATATTTTTAAGTGCGTTTTTGTTCTTATCTCACATTGAAAATTCGCTTCGTTCGTGTACCTAAAGTACGAGTATTTACTAGCATTTAGTGTTGTATCTGTCATTACTTAATACTAAGCTCCTTGGTCCGTTTTAATTCAGTTCCACTTTACTGTCCTTAAAGAAAGTAAAGTGACGTCATTGAGTGTTTTTTCCCCTATTTTTTAATGATTCAGTTATATCATTGAATAAATTGTACAAATATGATTTGTTTGTAAAATATTACACTGTAATGTAAATAGATATAGTTATGTATTGCGAGATATGTGCAATGCCTTTAATACTTATATTATATAACTTATTTGGCTTAAAAAAACATTGACATTTCCAGGAAATATCTCAAGGACGGGTACCAAGGATCGATACTCCTAAGGACCGGCCCCAAAGATCAACTGGATCGAATAAATAAAGACTCACACAATATTACTAGTAAATCGTCAAAACTTGGGATTGCCTCTTTTTCTTTTTTGACCACATCATAACATGTCAAACTTCTTATCCAAACTGACATTATTTTTCTATAAAACTTATAGACAGGGTTGATCTTATCTAGTGGTACACATTTTATTATTTTCAAGAGTTCTTAGAATTTGAAGAGCAGGTTTTTGAGAACATTTATTTAAGAAATTCATGCAATAATAGTGCTCTGCACAACTTTTTTAAAATATTTGATCCCTCAGCTCTAGTAATTGCCTCAATACGAGGCCTACATCCCTTGCATACCTTGACTAATTAGTTAGACTCGTGCTGGTCCACTCTTTCTTGATGGAAGCTTCAAGAGTCTGAATACTCCCGTGAAGAGTAGGGGCATACTTTCTCCTCCAGACACGCCTACATAGAGTATTCCAAGGGATTCGTGTCTGGAGAGGACGGTGGCCTCATGTTAAGGTCCCAAAAATCTGCAATGTTGTCTCACAGTAAGGCTTGTGTCCTAGGGATGGACGGACATTGAGCTCCGTCTTGAGTGAAAGCAAAGTTGTCCTTGAACTTTTCTCAGGCCCAAAATAACACTTTCTTAAGTTCGATGTAAGTATCTGCATTGAGCTGTTCCTTCTTCTCCACAAAAATGTGAGGGCAAAACCATGGTTCCAGCTGATTTTTTCCCCCCCTGAAGACATTGTTTGTATGTTTAGTTTTGATGTAGGGGCTGTTCTGCTTATACGCAGTGGCATCAACGCTGAAAAAAAATTCATCAGATAAGAGTAAAACTTAGCTCGAATTTTTGGAGGCCTTAAGGAAATTTAAAATCTTCTTTGTTCTTTCCAACTATCTCAGCTTGCTCTGTTCAAAGATAAGAAGTATTTTTGTTCTCCTCCGTGATTTGTACCAATCTCATTACAGATTGAAAATATTAAAATGTGTAGCACTAGATAAGATCAACTACGGATACTCCGTTTTCAAAAGGAAATTAATACAGTCTCTTGTTCTAGTTGTATGTTACACATGGGATGAGAAGTCCCGGACTTCATACACAGATCGCGCTAAAAAAACATCACCTCATTTTCAGCTAGTTCCAACCTTCAAAAGACAGCTAACAAAATTTAATGGCAATCCGTTCTTTAGTTTGTGGGTTATTGTCCTAAGTGATACTCCACTTTTGTTATTTCCAAAACAATAGCCCAAAACATTTTGTTGTTTTAATCCTACAATGCGTCTTTAGGAAAAAAATACTGTTCCAGCCAAGCAATGGCTTGAAAGGGATTATGGAGACTCCGCTTCATAAAGTAAATAAGAAATAATAATTTAAAAAAACTATGTTGAAGGAAAATAAATTTGTTTTCTTTGTTAATCTCCCAACTTTTCAGCCCATTTGTTGTATATGTATATATTTTTTCTATGTATATTTGGAGGATGGTACAATGAAAAAACCGACTTGTGAACAATTAGTTAAAAGGGTGGATTCATGGAGGTTGTGTAATTAATTTGCATTTAATATTCAACCAGTGGTGACAGAAACATAATCCAAACTTTTATAGAATAAAGAAATTGCCTCAAAAATTAAAATATCAGGGTTTTAGGAAGTTTTAGGAAAGTTTTTTTCTGAAACCGAAATCAGCATTGGGAAAATATTGTTAATTTGCGAATCCAATTCTTATTTATAACTGTTATTGAACTATTTATTATTTGTCTAAGTTTAGAAAAAAATAGCCCCCCTCCCCATTGAGGAATTTTCGCTGGTTACTAGAAAATTTAATATTTATATTATATTATATTTTTTAATTTCCAAAAAATATAATTTTTTGAAATTTTTGAAAGTTTTAGCTTCTATTTTAATAGTATAAATAGCTGTAATTCTCTTATTTTTATCAGAGTAGTGTCGAGTAACAATGATGTCTATAATATACTTGTATATATATAACTCCTTATATTCTCATTCCTCTAGCCATTCTTCTCGTTTCTCTTGGGCGTTCTGGATTCCCAGTATGGAATAGTTGTTGTCTTGCAACCTCGTCAAGACCCAACACTTTCCCTCTGTTTCTTTTTGGATAAAAGGTTGCGTGATAAGATAAAGGTAAAGATGTGTTAAATATTAGTGTTCAACAAACAGTCTCCATAAATTCATCCTTTTAACTGAATTTTATACGTTAGAAAAAGTTGCATAAAAAAACACTCTTCAGATAAAATAAACCTCTCACGTGTTAAGGTCATATTTTATACAATACCATTTTGATTAAAATAAACTGACTATGCATACATAGGCAGTTATACCACGCAAAATGTTTGTAGATAGATTGCATATTTACAGAAATGAAATAACGTCGTTTCCCATAAATAAAATCCTAATTTCCTGCCGAGAAGAATATTCAAAATATTATGTTCAATAGTTTTGAGTCTCGTTGCTTTATTGCTTTCATTTTTTCTCTCTCCATATTCCAAGTTATACAAACATAATATAATGAATGCTATAATATAAATTTATGTATATGTTTGTATTTAACTCCCATTAGACTGACTGAATATATTTACTACGTACAGGGTGCGCAAGATATCTGTCCCGCAAAAAGGATTTTTTTCCAAACGCAATTTTCTCTCCTAGCAGTCATCAAATTATCAAAATAAAACCAGATTCTGAAAGCTCGATAGATTCTCTTTATTTTTTTTTTAAAAAGTCACCTCCTATTTTTATTACAGTCTCTATACGAGGCCAAAAGCAAGAGCAGGCCTTCGCCTCCTTTGGCAAATCCTTTAGGGTTTTTATTTTTCTTGGTACGACTGATAAGTTCGTCTTTGGTTTTGAAGGTGTTTCGGATATTACGCACCACAACAAAATCCATCAGATTCAGTTACGGCAAGATTGGAGGCGAAAAGTCCGTCAAAATGTTCTTGGGACCATTACAGAATTAGCGAGTATTGCTGCTGCTCTACAGTATCAATTATAGAGGTATCTAATTCCCTCATTACCTTGCAAACGCCTCACCGTGGACCATAGATGGAATTATTATTATGTTGGTCTCCCAGTGGGGATTCCAAGGAGGGATCCGTCTCTTTTCCACCTATTTCGAACAACGAGTTTGGCGCTTAATTTTTTTTTTTTTTTTTTTTTTCAACTGGTGCAGGTTTGAACAAGCTAATTAATAATAAAAGATGTGCTGCCAAAGTTTCCTTTGTTTTTCCTAGAGAGTTCACAAAGTTAGGGGCATAGAAATGTTGCACACCCTGTACATACAAAACACTAGCATAAAAACAACAAAGTCTACATTAATAAAATATACTTTATCATCACCTTTTTGAACAATAAATAGATTACATTTATCTATAGGTGCTAATGGATAAATTTATTTACTACACTGATGAAAAAAATATGAGAATCGCCTTTGGTAGATGCAACGTACCAAGGTTTTTATTTTTATTTTCCAAAGCTGTTATCATTCTTCTTTTATTCTTGAAGAAAGAACAATAAGAAGTGATGTATATTATATTTCCTGCAGGCGAGTAAAAATAAACTGTATATAGCAAGGATATATAGGATATATAAATTTTTTTTTTTTGGTTTCAAAAATAAAAAAATCAAGCCTTTGATTCATAAACTCTTTTTCGCTTGATTCAAAACTATATGTTTATCGCCCAAATAAATACTTGCTCAAATGAATGTTGCTAACATGACACCCGCTGAAATTAATTTTGCTCAAATGAATGCACACAAATGATATATATGCAAAGTATGATGATTCATTTTTACACAGAAATAAATATATTAATTATGAGTAAAAATCAATTCGACTTTATCGTATTATACTTCAAATTCCTTCTAAAATCATCATTCTTCGTCTTGTAAGGTTCATTTATAAAGCTAAAAAAGAAAAAGAAATTAACGTGTTCAATATTCAAAAGTATTTAAACTTATCTTAAATAAATTGCACATCAACATGTTCAAAAGTCTTTACCCGAAGAAACGGATGTAAGACAAACACTTTGTACACTATTAGAAGCTAAGACTATTCAGACCATTTAGCCAGTCGTTCTTCGTTATTCGTAAATCCAGATACAACTTAACTTAACTTACAATTTTGAAAATCAGGGCCAGTGTTTTTGATGATACAAAAATACAAAAACTATTCAGATATATTCTCCAAGAGATAGGACCAAAGCCAGATAGAGGAAATCTAAGAAAGATACTTCTAACTTTATCATCTATCTCAAGAGAGCAGAGTCGACTCCTTCTTTGGGAAGGAGATTCCAAGATTGCAACATTGAAGAGATCCATTCACGATGAGTAGGGAATTTCAATATTTCAAATATGATAAGTATTTAACCTTATTTGAATTTGTCCGAAGCACGGTATTATATTATGATATTAATTATTACGAAATATGACGTCTTTATCGTTATATTGAAATTGTAAACATTATTAAAATAATGTTTTGAAGTATGTATTATAACGTATTTATGTGAAAGTAAGTTATTGATATGAAATAGAACAAATAGATTCAACAAACTATTAGCGCCAAATAAGTTATTAATTATTATACAAAATGAAATTAGACATTTTTACTCAGAAATAGATATATTAATTAGCAGAATAGAAAATGCATTGCAGACAAAACTACCGAGAAAAGAAAGGCACATTATCTTTAAGTTTCTAAAATCATCTTTCACTTGTTTTACAATGACAAAAGAGTCACACAAGTAATAAAGAAATCAAGGGTGCAGGTTATATAGGTAGTTAATTATCCATATAGATTATACATCAGAAACTCCACCTTATAAATTGAATTTATATCAAGGTGATTGAGATAAGCTATGTCTGAATTATATATATACATCAAGGGAACTCTTATCAATCAAATAGTTTTCTTATTGTAAGAGACAAAATAGAGTTTACTTAAAGAGAAAATGGCTTAAAAATTTCGATGAAGGAGCAGTGGATAATGGATGTTAACTCTCTTTTTTCTTCGCTTGAGCTTACAGTCGATTATTTTGTATTTTTATGGCACTCATTAGTTCTTATAGAATTAAGTATACAATTATTTTGTCGAACATCTTAAGGAATTTATGTATGTTTGAACATAGATACTATAATTCACCATCACAGACCTTGATGGGAAGAGGCATCTGCACAATGAACGATCAATCCATTAAAGACGATGAGATTCACCAAGTGAGACACAGAGATTCGAGATCCCTTGAACAGAACACGAAGAGAGGACTAGAAGGCAATGTGACTAGGATATCCATTGGGGAAAATATGAACTCGTAGAAAAAATTGTATTGAAAATTGTATTTTGTATAACTTATTCTTAACCAATACTTCCGAAACTATTCATTATTCAGAGGCAGTTTAATGTTTGATATTTGTCAATTGACAAAACATAACAGTGAAGTATTTTCAACTTTAAAATCATTTTTAAAGTTTATAAAGTACTTTAATCATTGATTTTTTTATTGCTTATCCTCCGATTGGACACACTATTAATAACTTTAGTAATCACAGATTCAATGAATTGATTTAAAATAAGTTATAACATATCACTCCAATAATTATAATATATTACTTGTTACATCTTTAGTAAAATAATATTGTTATACCTTTAGTTAAATGTAAAGTATTACAACTCATTATTTTTTTATAAGTAAGTATGCAATAGCATACAAATTCACTCAACATTTACATTCACGCTTACCAGGTTGTTCAAAAGTTTTGAGACTAAAATAAAGGATTTCAACAATGATGAATTATTTTGTAAAACATTTAATATCCAAATAAAAACATTACCTAATATAATTTATATATATATTAAAAGCCAATGGCTGTGTGTGTGTTTGCCCGGGAGTCACGCCCAAATTAATCAATGGGTTTTACTGAAATTTTTTATGTAGGCTCTTAAAGCTCAAAAGATAGTTCTGGAAACATTATTTTTGGTCTTCAAGGTAATGGCGGACTTAAAATAGTATTTTCCTTTTGACTAACAAATGTCCATTTCATACAAAGAAAAAATAAAGGCCCTAAAATTGTAAGAATGATTCTTGCTGCATGTTGTTGGTTTCTATCTTTGCATACTTTTCTTAAAGGAGATTATAAGATTTAGAGACGAAAAAAAAAAAGATAATACGGATTTTTGACTTCAACATTTTTCCTTCTCTAAAGCTGATAATGTCATTTAAAAAAAGGAAAATACTTTAAAATTAATTTTAATTTTTTGATGTACCGCGAAACACCCGGCAAACTTACTCTATCTCCTTATTCAAAAATTATGCAAAGATCCATGCCAACAAGCAGCGACAATATTTTATAAAACTTACGGTCTTTATTTTTTGGTTTTTATTTGACGCAGAAGATTCTTAATTAATTTTACTTTCTTAATGTCCCAGGAAAACCTACTCTAGTAATAATGATATTAAGCATAATTAATCCTGAATATCACGACCGTAGAAAAACAATAATAGCTTCCAGACGGAATTTGTTGCAGCTGCTTTTGATGCAGGCCTATTACATGGCAGCCCACTACTCATTGACAGATTCCTTGTAGACCTCTGCAGACCCGGGATTTTCCTTGCCACCCTTAACTATAATCCAGATTTGGGGATTAAAAAGATCAATAGTTCAGCATCAAAAACTGCAAAACTGAACTGATATTTCACTTATTTACTATTTCTGCTGTGAGGAGGAGTGGTACTCTTTGGGCTCGTAGAGAGACACCACCAGTCTCTTGATGCGCCTTGAAACGGTGGGCATTGAGACATTGATGTCCATGCCCATCTCAGTGACTACCTAGGATTGAAGAATATAAAAAGGAGGGGTGGGGGAAATAATGAATAAAAGCAAGAACGTATAATAGTAAGCTCCAGCTACACACATCCTAGTTTAAAACTCGGGTATTTCATCTAATTGAAAGAGGTTTTGATACAACTTCAACGGCTGAAATGAAGTACTTACAAACTATGTATATCATTTCTGCTGTTGTAGTTCCTATAAAAGATAGATAAGGTACCGGTCTTAGGTCTGACATATTTTATTAGAGCCGGGCTGATGTGACTGCAATCTTTTGCGTTTTTTAAACACATCTAAAACTAACACTTAGTATGTTTTATTTAAAAAACAAGTA